>NW_003852399.1:19752856-19831536 GCF_000181295.1 Otolemur garnettii | reverse complement strand
TCCCATTTGACCCCTCAATCTCACTACTAGGCATCTACCCAGAAGAAAAAAAAATCATTGTTATCATAAAGACATTTGTACTAGATTGTTTTCAGAAACTCAATTTATAATCACCAAGATGTAGAAATGCCCACCAACCCAGGAATGGATTAACAAGCTGTGATATATATATATATCATATATATATATATATAATGGGATACTATTCAGCCATAAAAGAGATGGAGAATTTACATCTTTTGTATTAACTGGGATGGAATAGAAACACATTCTTCTTAGTAAAGTGTCACAAGAAAGAAAAAGCAAAAATCCAATGTACTCAATAGTAATATGAAGGCAGTAGATGATCTAATTCACACCCACATAGGAGAAAAACTCATTTCAATTCAAGTTGGGGGGAGAGTGAATGACGGAGAACAGAGAGGAGGGGATTGGAATGTTCCCACTTAATGAGCATAATATAGGGGTGTATGGCACAACTTTGGGGTGCAGAACACACTACAAGAGGAACTCTACCTAACAAATTCAAATATTGTGACTTGGGGATGTGGTGTACCCTCACATTAACCTGAAATTAAAAAAAAAAAAAAAAAAAGACCAGGACAGCTTTAGGAGGAGGGGATTTTGGAGTCTCACTGGCTATCTAAGGGACTAGGAATCCTTCTCCCTAGAGAGGATTATGAGGCTGATTGTGTAGTTCTGAACTATATGTGGCAAACTCTACTTTTAATAACATTTCCATGGAAATCAAAGTGACAAAGACCCAGATACTGGGGTTAAGAATTAGACAAAGAAGAGTCATGTACAATAAGCAAGGAGATGTGTTTTCCAAATGATCTGATACTCTTAGCACTTTGATCAGAGAAAACCAAAGTCTACCACGTTGGTGATATTATGAAATTCCAGGATAGAATGTCAGTTTCAAAGTGTTGGCTTATCACACTGAACCAGGTTTGCTCATGAGACAGACCTACAGCTGAAACATCAAGGATGCTAACAGAGGAACTCCTGTCTTCCTCCCCTAGGATCTTACAGGGTAGAGATACCAATATAAACAGTGGAAGGAAGAAATGGATATCTCATTCTCATCAGGAAAACTATACATTTCCATGATTTGTCCCATGTCCTGAGCATCAGAGTACAAAGCAGAAGCTGAAGCCACCAGCCTGTTCAGTTGAAGATCTTGCATTTGGAAATATCACTTGTGGGACTTGCAGTGAAGGTGGAGTGCCATGCCTAAGTGAAAGGATCAAAGGCAGAGGTGGAAGGGAGCTGTAGAAATCTGAAACCCTACGGAATACTTTGCAGCCATAAAGAAAGATGGAGACTTTACGTCCTTCATGTTTACATGGATGGAGCTGGAAAATGTTCTTCTTAGCAAAGTATCACAAGAATGAAAGAAAAAGTATCCAATGTACACAGCCCTATCATGAAACTAATTTATAACTTTCATATGAAAGCCTAAGAATTATAGCCTAAGAATATGGGGAGGGGGGAAGGGTGGAGGGAGGGTGATTAGAGAGATCACTTCTATGGTTTATCTTACAAGGGTACAAGTGAATCTTTCTAAGAGTAGAATATAAACGTCTTAACACAATAACCAAGAAAATGACATAAAGGCTATGTTAACCAGTTAAAAAAAGAAGAAAGAAAGAAAGAAAGAAAGGCTTTCCCTACTTAAGTCAGTTTCTAAGACCGCTTTCCTTCTAGACACCTAGCCCAAACTCTACCTAAATCTGGCTTTTCCATGCCTTTTCTCCAGTGCTGTATTCAGGTGGTGCTTAAAGTAACTAGTGCTTTAACTGTACCTTTTTCCTATACTGAAGCCTATACTAAATTCTTCTTTCTTATATTTTTAAAGGGGATTCACAACTTTCTGTTATTTACCAGAACTCACCACCTTTTCTGGAGTTTCCCTGTTTGCGTCAACTGCTTTCTAACCTGTTGTTAAAACAAGTTATGCCTACCTCATCCCATTTAAATTGAACCACATGATAAAAATATATATATATTTTTTTTTTTTTTTGAGGTAGAGTCTCATGCTGTTGCCCTAAGTAGAATGTTGGGGCATTATAGCTCACAGCAACCTCGAACCCTTGGGCTTGAGCAATCATCTTGCCTCAGCCTCCAGAGTAGCTGGGACTACAAGCACCTGCCACCACACCCAGATAATTTTTCTGTGTTTAGTTGAGATGGGGGACTCACTCTTGCTCAGGCTGATCTTGAACTCCTGAGCTCAAACAATCCACCCACCTCAGCCTCCCAGAGTGCTAGAATTATAGGTATGAGTTATTGCACCCTGCCCTACAAAGTTGTCTTGAAAAGAGTGAACTACGATTTGTGTAAATTCTGTGTATATGCATGTGTGTGCACACATGAGAAGGTGTTCAGATCACAATAACAACAAAAATGCACTTGCTTAATCAGCCCCTAGTCTAGAGGTTGTCAAATTTTTCCTGTGAAAAGTCAGATAATAAATACTTTGAACTATAAGGGTGACACAGTTTCTGTTGCAAGTAGTCAGTTCTGTTACTATGTTCCAATAACACTTTATTTGCAAAACTATGGACTCGGAGACCAGAGTTGCTGAGTCCTCCAAAATATTTTCTGTATACTTGGATGTAATAATAATGATGATGGTAATTATGATGGCAATAGTAATGGTGATGGTGATAATGATGATAAATATCCTCTATTGAGTATTTACTCTGTTGTGGGCCCTGTACTAAGCATTTTGTATGCATATGACATCTTATAAAGTAGACTCCATTTTCAGTCATATATTACAGATGAAGATACTGGAGCACAGAAAGGTTACATTACAAGTGGAATGAGAATTGAGCTTCACTCCTAGCTCTGAACTTATAATTATGTCATGAAAGTTCAAAAAAAAAAAAAAAAAGAAAAGAAAGAAAGAAAGAAAGAAATCTGAAACCATGGGAAAAGAAAGAATAAAGATTGCTGAAGGATATTCTGGGTGAAGTGGGCACATTCTTGGCTAGAAGAATCTGGTTTGGTTGCCATGATGACTGTTTCTGCTTCTGCTGCTGCTTCAATTTGAATCACCAGTTTCTGAAGCAAATCATCACTGGTAGTTGAGTGTCAAAGCTAACTTCTTCTGTAGATTTTTATCTGGGGACATGGTCCAGCCAAACAGAGCCTCCAACTCTTCATACTGTTTATGAGCAAAAGAGGTATATTTTTGATGCATCTTCCATATTGCAGAACTAGCTGGATCCTGTGGTAACATGAAGTTCATGCTGGAATCATTAATGTTGATAAAAGGGTCTAACTGGGGACTATCTGGGGATATTCTATTCATCAGGACTTTTGAAATCTGTCCGGAATCCTCTTGGAGTGCTTACTTTAAATCCTGTGTGGTGTATTTCTCTGGAAATGCAATTTCTTCAGTATAATTTTATGTTGATCTTAACTTTGTGGTTATTAGCAGTGCCAGTGCTCACACCAGAGATGACAATGTCAGCGTTAGTGCCAGCTTACTCTGAAAGTGGACGCCATCCCCTCTAGAGTAGGACGTGGCTTCAAGATCTTGGTAAGGGCAATGGTTGGAGCAAATCACTGGCAGGCACAAATAGCAGCTTGGACAGTTGAAAGAAGCACAGAGGACATTACTTAGGAGCAAGTAGGGGGTCTCTGAGTAAGCTAAAAATCAATTAATAGCAAGTAAAAAAAAAAGAACAAGAAAAATGTAATAAAATACAAAATCAATGAAAATGAATTTTCTCATGATGTTCAAGGTAAAAGAATGGCAGCTATAGAATGATTCACCTCCCTCCTCCTCCTCCTCACTCCATAGGACCACAACAGAGGAAGCTGGAGGGAGGGCTGAGAACATGAAGTGGGCTGGCCAAAGAATTGCAGGTTCTTGGCCTGGCCCAGGTGCTTCCGGCCCAACATAGCTTAGATCAAGAAATGGACACCAGCAGGCTGTGTTGTAAAGTCTGCCTCTTGAAATCTTCACATCCTATGCTTCCACCTCACTCCATATCTACTGAACCCCTGTCATAGAATACAAGTGAATAATGGCGCCCTCTAGTGTGTGATATTAGTTTGCAATCAATTATTTATGCCAATGTCTTTTTGTTTTCAAATCAATTCCAATGCAGCTCATCTCTGCTAAACTCATGGGAAATCTAATGGTAGTAATTTTTTACTGGACCCCTTCTCTTCCTGTGCTTGTACAAGAGTCCCAGGAGCATCCTGGTAAAAGAAGTCTCATCTAATAATAGTCTCTTCTATTCTGCCATTTTTGATTGACCAAACCTTTGTGGCTTACTTGAGGACACTTTCAGAGCTTTGCCCTAAGTCTGGTCTCTGGGACTTTCAACCAGGCTCCCAAAGTCATGGTATTTCATATTACAGTTCTTAATGCCAGTCTACAAATACATGCCACCTCATCAGAGTTCCTGTCACTTTTAGGGTCCCATATGCTCTTCCTTTGTTCTACAAGTCCCAAGCAATTTCACTCACCCCTCAGATAGGACCATTCCTCTGCTGGTCAACCTTCAATACAAGCTAACCTAGAAAAATTTAACTCTAATGTCTTATAATAATAATTGCAACAGTTTATGTTTAATCAATGTGTATTATATTTCTAGTATTATGTTGAAAACTAAAATTATAACAGTGAATAAAGCATTTAAGAATTTATTATCTAATAAAAAAATCAGAAAGATATGTAGCAGACTATAATATATGGCACTAAGTTCTGTGGTGGTAAAAATAATAGCAAAAGAACAATAATGTCAATTCATTGAGAATTTATGTCCTGTGCACTGTGCCAGGCACACATATATACCATGTACATCCTTTTTAATTCATCATAATAACCTATGTTATATACATTTTGAGGTATATGAGACACAGATGTTAGGCAACTTGTACAATGTCCCTAACTAGTAAGTGACAGGCCTGGGATTTGATCCAGATCTACTGACAAGGCCTGCTTTATCTTAGTCTCTCCCCCACTCCATCATGGTTGCATAATGACAGCTAATTGAGGCCTACAGAGATCTCCCTGATGAAAATGATTGAAATTATATTTAAAGGGAGACCACAAGAATATTTTGGAGTTAACTAGGAAAAACAAGTGTGTATGTGAGAGAGAGAGAGATGGCAGTGGTAAGAAGAAGTAAATGGGAAGGGGAGTAAAGGGCTCCTGATAGATTAGTAGGTCTAAACGCCCAGAAATAACAGAGCACCTTGCTAATTACTGGTTCTGTCTTCTGGTACATTGGATATGTAACAGATAGGGAAGTTTAAAAGTTAAGGAATATAAACTTTGTTCTGAGCATGACAAAGCCATTGATAGAATTTTAAGATAGAATAGATGTGATAACATTTAAATTTTGGAAGATGATGTTGTCTACACTGTGGGTAATGGGCTGTACCTGGGTATATCTGAAGTGTAGAGGTCTGAGTCTTCTCTAATGAATACCAGTCTTGTATATATTTTAGTTATAACAGCAATGGTATATAATATTTCTATGACATATATTATACTGAATTTATTATTCCATATATTTAGAAAGTGCTGCTAGGCAAGAAATGAAAATTAAAGTTCAATATCCCTCATGAACATAGATGCAAAAATATTTAGCAACATATTAGTAAAGCACATTATAAAAAAAAATACATCACAATCAAAGATTTACTCCAGGAATACAGGGTTGAATCTGCTTTAAAAAAAATCAATGAAAGTATCTTGCCATTTTATTAGAGGAAAAAAGGAGACAATCAAATGGTCATATCAACAGATGCAGAAAAAGAATTTGATAAAATTCTATACCCACTCCAAAAAATACAAAGCAAATAAAAATACTGACAAATTATGAATAGAAGAAAATTTTCTTGAGTGGTGCCTGTGGCTCAGTGAGTAGGGTGCCAGCCCCATATCCCAAGGGTGGCGGGTTCAAACCCAGCTCTGGCCAAACTGCAACAAAAAAGTAGCCAGGCGTTGTAGTGGGTGCCTGTAATCCCAGCTACTCGGGAGGCTGAGGCAAGAGAATTGCCTAAGCCCAGGAGTTGGAGGTTGCTATGAGCTGTGACGCCATGGCATTCTACCAAGGGCAATAAAGTGAGACTCTGTCTCTAAAAAAAAAAAAAAAAGAAAATTTTCTCAAACTTCTATGAGAAGCTATGAAAATCCTACTGAAGGCTACTAATATTGTACTTAAAGAAAAACCTTTTCTTTTCTCTAAAAGAGAGATCATGTTTTTCTCTAAGACTAGGAACAAGGCAAGCATATTAACTCTCACCTCTTCAATATTGTAGTGGATGTCTTAGCCAGCCCAATAAGCCAAAACAAAGAAATAAAAGGCATAAATATTAGCAAAATATAATGAAAGTGGGAAACTCCAATTGCAGCTGCTAGTTCAGATGTTTTTCCTGGTACCAATCAACATCACCCCCAGTATCTGCTATGGAATATGCAGAAAGATTTCTCCTTAGCTTAATGAACAGGAAATAGTAAGAGAATTTTTCTTTCCCTTGGCATGTATAGCATTTAACTTTCCTATTTTGCCTACAATTATATCAACTCTCCAACTCTGATCCATAACTAAACCATCAGGAGACTGAACTTAGCATCTGTGATTATTAATTTTCTATGTCAACTTAACTGGGCCCAAGGATGCCCAGATAGCTGGTCAAACATTATTTCTGGGTATTTCCATGAGGTCATTTCTGAGAAAAATTAGCATTCATATTAGACTGAGTAGAGCAAATGATCTTTCCCAAAGTGGGTTGGTATCAGCCAATTTCCTTGAGGACCTACACAGAACAAAAAGGTGAAGGAAAGTTAAATTAATTCTGCCTGGCTAGTTGAGTTGGCACATTCATCTTGTCCTTCCCCCAGCACACCACGTTCTCGGGCCTTCACTGCTAAGCCAGAATCTATACTGTTGGGTACTAGAATTACATTACCAGCTTTCTTGATCTCCCAATGTACAGACAGCACATCATGGAACCTCTCAGCATCCGTAACATGTGAGCCAATACCTTATAATCAATCTCTTCCTAAATAGTTAAATATAGTGAGGATATATATACATACAGAGGGTGCCAAAAAATGCATACACATTTTATAAAAGGTAAAAATGTATTAGAATTGTTAATAACATACACTGATATCATTTGTTTCCTTTATGTTGTATATTACATCTCTTGTAATTGCAGAAGTATTTTATATATATAAAAATATATTTTATATATAAAAAATATACAGACGTATATACACACATATATCTATACACATATTTTCTATTGGTTCTATTTCTCCTAAGAACCCTGGCTGATACAGCATCCCATTTATGATACATTTTATGATGCTGTTTTGATAGGATATAAAAGGAAGAAAGTAGCAGGAATTACTGACATCTTGGCAGGACACAGATGTAAAGTCAATATTGCAAATATATAAGGATTTGATACCTTTGATAAATTTCTGGGGATCCAGTAGTCTGCTATATATGGGGATCTTCTCTCCAAAGTGAAAGATTGTTCTACCTAGCACTGTGTATGTCGAGAATAATGTCATCATTTCTTTGGTGTTTTGAACCACATATAACATATTTGAGATTACTATTCTGACCAATTTATTATTTGACCCAAAAGGCTGGTAGTTTTGAATTGAAAATGAAGCCAGATAAGGCTCTCCAGCTTTTCCAAATTATCCAGTGAAGCCAATTATGATTGAAGCGTTTATAGAAGATCAGTAAATCGTTTGGAGTGTCTGGTAAGTCCCAAATAAGAGAATCACAGTAGAGGTTTTGGAGGAAAAACAGACTTTTCCACAACTAAGTATTCTCCTTTTGGAGAAACAGCTCTTGGCTTCCATTTGGTACAGATGTCCAAGAAAGGGGAAAAGTGAGCCTGCATTAAAGATTGTCCTGCTTAATATGCTGGCATTAGCTTAAAATGAACAGGAGGAGACTTCTGAATGAATGTCCTCCTAGTGGGCAGAATCTTCCTAATATGTCCTTTCTAGTGTAGTAATTTGGGACTGTAAAAAAATGACCATGTAAAGCTGCAATTTTGCAAAACAATTTTAGTAATCAGTGAAAAAACTTGAATTGTTCTGTGAGCTTTAAATTTTGTTGCGTTAAGAAATCTCTTACTGTCAATTGTAAATGTATAAGAAAATAAAAATAGTAAAACTAATATTTATTTTACATCATAATTTAAAATATGGGAAACGTTGAGAATCAGTGTTTCCTTTGTTTAAAAAAACGTATCAAGAGTAGTTTGAACAGTAATTGAGTCTTTCTTGTTATATAACTTAGAAGGTGGAGAGAGAATCTTTTATATGCTTGGTAAATTATCATAGTTCCTTCTGAGTTGAATCAGCTTTCACCATTTTATCCCTTACACTTTCACATCATGAAATACCTTTGAGAGTTCCTGTCATCATTTACTGTGATTTTTTTAAATCAAGAATACTTTCTCTGGAATATCTTTATGTGTTATCACTACCACTTTCCTCATTCATCTCAATAAATTTGCCTTCATCAGGTTCCTCAGGCCACCTATGTGAACTACAACGTTCTTAAGATCAGCTTTTTTCTATAATTCTCTTTAAATTTTCTTTGAATTTCATGTCCAGCATTATCACTGTTGGGGTTTTTGCTGTACTTCCACCTTTGTGGGTCAATTCCCTTTAACAATTACCCATTTTTGTAAAAGTCATGTGGGTTTAACACTGGGAGATGAGGGAGCAAAACGGCACTTCTGAGTGTGTGAAATGAAAAACAGATGAGCAGTGACCAGGCACTGAGCGTCTTTGAAAGGCCTAACGGATCCATCATTGAGCACTATGTGCACCTGTTGCTTATAAAGTTACCTGTGGCCTGACAAGGTTGCAGTGAAGTGTGTGCTTCATGCTTTCTCTCACAGTTAACATACCATGGTCTCTAAAATGTGAACTGGTGTTATTTAACTATGCCAGGATGACTGAAATCTGTGTGTGTTGACACTGTGAAAAGGGAGGGCTAGTACTTTGGTGTCTACTTTGTCTTGGAGGACAGGTGGTTTAAGGTGTGCTCATTCTATGGATCTGCGCTGATCCTTAGGCATGTTTTGAACATATATTTAGAGACTTAGAAGTAAGGAGTTTGCAGATTAGTGACAAGATTTTGGGAAGAGTCATCACATGGTTGGCCCTGTAGAATAAATCCAAAGTGTGAGGATAATTATATCATATGTGAATGTTCACCAAAGTTGACTTCTGTGGAAGAGGGTCTCAATAAGAACGTGAATACAATGATATATCCTGTGTATATCAAATCAACCCATTCCCAGTCCCCTAATGCTTAATCAGTGGACTCAGGGACAATGTGGTCCTGATTGGCAAACATGTATTTTATGCAAGATCAACAGCATAGCCCTGTTCTGTTTGGGTTTTTTCCTATTGTTCTAATCTAGCCACTGAGCTAGGAACTTTAGATATACTACCTTATTTCACCCTTATAACAACCTTACAAATTAAATATTGTAATTGCGTTTTAGATGAAAATGGGTACCCAGAGATGTTAAATAATTTAACATTAAATTATAAATTATTAAATTATTATTAAACATAAACTATATCTACTTGCAGATTCATCTTTGTACTGATGACTCAGTACAGACTTATTAGCTCACACAAGCTAATAAGCAGCAAAGCTAGAATTTAGACACAGATATCTTTGGCTCACAAGTCTACATTCTTAATCACTGTTGTATATTAGTGATTAGCAGAGGGGAAGCTAAAACAAGAAGCCATGATTCTTTCTCCACCTCCTCTCCCAAGAAAGGAGATAATTCTGAGTAGCAGAAACTACCCAAGACAGAGAAAATTTTTTTGGTGTCCATTACTAAATGAGGGTTGAGAATTTGATGCTTAAATATCTTCCCACTTATAGGAATCTAACCCCAGGCACACCTCCAGTCATGATTCCTCGCCAGAGATGCAGTTCTGGGGTTTCTGCAGTACAGTGATCTATTCATGGCTGGTGCTCCTGTTGGTGGACTGACAGGATAAAGTAACAATAGGTGGGATTCTGGAATGGAGAAATCGGGGTGGGGGGGTCACATCTCACCCTGTCTCTACATTATCTGCTCCTAGGCCAATAGTCTCGTCAACCCCTTCTCCACAATTCCATAATGATAGAACTTTTCTGGAAAACAATTATAGACCCATCATGGCCTGCTGAAAATCCATAATATGTACAATTTAGTTAAAATCCCACAATCTTTTATACATTTTTTTGCTAGTTCTTAAACACCTTCCTCCCTAAATACAATAGCGAACCTCAAGTGTTCTCAACTGTTTTCATGCAAAACAAACAACTGTACCTAGTTTTATTGAGAAAGATTGAGAAAGGAGCTATGTAACCTACTTTTTCATTTATCTATATCCGAATATCATATATTAGAGAATTTGCTTTGTATGTCTTAAATGTTTATCTTGTAAAATAAAAAGACATGATAAGCAATTATAATGATTTAAGTTATTTTGGTTTATATAGCTAAAAACTTTTATGTAACTGTTGAGCCATCTGGTTCTCACACAGAACAGAGTATAGACAAACTGAATTGGCTGAGAACACAAGAAGAAACCATCTGGTCATCTCACAAACATTGCGTGAGTGTGCCTACTCTGTACCAGAAACTGACACCAAGGTTGAAGATAATGTTTTGGTCATAGATTCAGTACAAGAAAAGCTTTTTCCAGTTGGATTTCTAGGATGGTGAAATAAGCTATCTTGAAAACCTATAACTTCCCTATTTTTTTTTAATTTTTTTATTGTCGAGGATTCATTGAGGATACAAGAAACCAGGTTACACTGATTGCATTTGTTAGGTAAAGTCCCTCTTATAATTATGTCCTCCTCCCAAAAGGTGAATTCCCTATTTGTTAACCATATACCTAATGACCACATCAGAGATAAAGTTTGATTATTTTTCTCATTGCAAAAGATATTGAAATGATTAAGTGACTTTACATTTAATGCTTCTATAGAATGAAAATCTTGGATCCTTTACCCAGTATTCATCTTCTGCTCAACACTCTTTCCACATTCCTTTAAAAATATATCTACTTGCAGATTCATCTTTTTATTGATGACTCATAAGAATGACTCTAAGCTAGTTATATTTAGCCAATCATATATGCCTACTGGACGTTTGCATTTGGATGTCCTGCTGTCTGCTCAAATTTAAAATATTTTATCAGACTTATTCTTAACTGAAAACCAAGCACTCTTCCTGAAATCTGTATTTTTCTCAATAGCACCATGTTCTTCTCTCAATAATTTTGGCAGAAAATCTTGTCGTCATCATTGAGGTTCTATGTCTCTCAGACATTCAGAATTGACTATCATCAAATCATTTTGGTTCAACATTTCTAATGCTCTCTAATCCACATTTTGAAAAATTGTTCTACCCACTCTTCACGGCTCAGGCCTCTATACCTTAGACTAAAGAAAGAGTATGGTACGATACCCGCAAATCTCTGCTGCCTTTTCCATTTCTCCAATCAAACATGTACGTGCTCTATATTTTAAGATTTTGATGCCTATTCACTCAAGTCTTTATCAGAAGATCAATGGATTTGGCTCACATTTGTCTACAACAACAGCAACTGAAACACATTCACTTCCCTTTATTTCATGTAACCCAAAATATTCAATAGACAGTTGATAGCATGGAAAAAAATGGAAGCACACACCTAGAATGTGCAAGTCACTTATAATTCAGAGAAACTGCAGGGAGGTGTGTTCTTGTGCTTGCACATGCCAAGTCAAACTTGAACCATCTGAGATATTATTCCACCAGTGGGACTTCCTTGGGATCTCTGGCTCTTAGAAAGGCAAGAAAGAAAAAGGAAGATGAAATCCCTGCTATTCACTGTGCCTGAAGACACTGAACATGCGGATGAACAGTCTCAGAGGAAGACTTGCATGTTTTCAATTAAAAACATGGCTAAGGGTTTTTGCTACACATGTAAGATAGACTCAAATAGTCACTCCACACACATGAAGGTAGCACTTATCTTCTAGGAAGTATTTCAAGCACCAAGAATACATCCATGAAAAATGCGGGGGAAGTTTTCACCCTCTCTTGGAAATTAAATTTTATGGAGGGGGGAAGAATTGCTTACTTACCACAGAGACGAACTGAGTCTGTGAGCTTGTCAGGAACGTGAGAAAGCGGAAGATAGAAATGACTGGAGAGGGACTGCTATTTTAGTTTAGTAAATAATTAACGTATTTAGTTTGTGATCAGGAAAAACCCTGGCAGGTGACATTCGAGCAGAAAGCACTTTTTATAGGATTATGTTTTTATTTCATTAATTTTTATAATTCCATTTTTCAAGATTTTGGATAAGAAACTAATGTTCTGGAGAGAAACTGGTAATTCTTTGACCCGTTATGCAACTCACCTCCTGGATCTTAAGAAAGGATGGGGGTGGGTGGCAGTTGCTGGTAGGGGTGAGCTGTGGAGAGTTAAGCAAAATATATATAAATTAAAGGCTTGTGAGATTTCTAAAAGCCAAACACCAATTAGGAAACCAGTTTCAAATTAGAATCATCTCCCATAATTACCACTTTGAAGGGAATTACCTTGCCCCCATCACAGACCATGTAACTCTTTTATTTTGTAGCTGAGCCTAAGTATTCTGGTTTGATTTGCCTTTTCATGTCTATGCTGATTTTTACATGTTGAAATCAATATGTTCATAGTAGTGAATGGTGACAGCTTCTCCATATTATCATATTGGCCTGTCTGTATTATTATGTATACATATTTACCCACCCAGCATGCACAAAACTGAGCCCTCACGGTACACTGGGCATCTACTGCAGCAAGAGACCAGGACAGTGAATCAGCCAGAGACCTCAAACGTGAACGCCTGACTAGCCCACTGTCTGCTCTGTGTAGACAACCATGCAAACGAATGAGAAACAAAGTTGTCTGAGGTGTTGCCTTACAAGGTAAGGCAGCAAAAGGAAAGCTCATCGTGACCTCTATTGTGGGGTGTCCTCAGTAATCCTTCTATAAGCCAGAACCTCTTCTCCTCTCCTTGAAATGTATTGGACATAGGACTGTGGGGTCAACTAGACTTGGAAGAGTTCCTGATACATCCTGTATTTGAAGGTCTTGAAGAAAATATCATGAAACATGTCAGAAACAAAAAGTTTAAATAATGAAATGATAGTAAACTCAGCTGCAGAAATAAAGCATTATCAACACAGTGGATAGCTTCTGTACCTGACTCTTCTCCCTCCTGGCCATTTTCTTTCCAAAAGAAGCAACTTCTGTCCTGGTTTGGTATCCATCAACTCCACACATTTCTTTATGTTTTTACTATATACATATCCATATATACTACATACGTATACTATGTTGCTTGTATGTTTTTAAACTTTACATAAGTAATATCGTGCTCTAGGTCTTCTGGAGACCAGATCTCCTGCAAGTGTGTGAGATTTGTTCTTGTTGATATGTATAAAGGCAGTTTGGCCCCTCCTTTACTCATGTTCTTTTATTGTGTGAACATCCCATAACTTATTTCTGTTGTTGGTAGATTTTTTTCCAATGTTGCTGCAACAATCCTGACATAAACGTTCCTGCACAAGATGCCTCATGCACGCGTGTGAGAGGGGCTCTGAAGGATACTTGGAAATAGCATGGTTAGATCATCAACTACGCAAAACTTCCATTTTATAGATGTGAATGAATAGTCCCCCAAAGTTTCTAGCCATGCAAATTCCCACAGCAGTATGTAAATTCCTGTTTTCTACATTCTCACTAATTCCTGGCATAGTCAGATATAAAAATATTTTCAAATGAAAGGGTGTGAAATGGTACTTCAATGTGGTTTGAATTTATTTTCCTTATTACACGAGCATCTTCCTGCTTGGTAAGTGGCCATTTGGGTTTCCTCTTCTATGAATAATCTTTTGCTCATTGCCTCAAAGCATCTTCACATCAGAATAACTCATTTTTTATCTTCTCCAATTTTAGAAAACTGAAAGCGATGCACGGACCATATTGTTTCTTTAACTTGGTCTGTGCATTGAGAAGGCATATAGAAGGTGGAGTAAAATGTAGGCTCTTGTGGCCATTTTTCAAGGACTAGAGAGATTGGAATCAATCAAGAGACTTTTGCTTCTCCTGAGCAGAGAGACTAAGATAGTTGATGCTTGCAGGTCACAGGGAAAATTGAGAAGAGAAGATCTTATACCATAGAAGGGCTCAGGCTAGGACTGTTCCTTAGCACCATTGTCCTAGGAGCCACTGGCTTGTGGGCTGAACCTACCTGTCCTCATATGTAATAAACACTTGAACTGTATAGAGATCAGGGACTCAATACTTACTAATCAAAAGATTTTATGAACCCTGTTCGGTTGTGCATAATTTTGGAGATTGTTTTAAGGTTCTCTGACACTATAATAAATAACACACTGTATTTATTAAGTATTTATTTGTTTAGTGTTTGCTATGCAGGAAATACTTTACACATTAGCTCACTGGATTTCTCAAGTCATTAAACAATTTTTTACAGCTGAGGAACCTGAGGTTCGTGTTGGGAATACCTTACCCATAGTCACAGTCCTCTACTATCCTCTAGCCATCCTCCTCTGGTAGTGAAGAAAGGTTACTTATAACAGCAACCCTCTGGGTTTATCACAAAAATCATAAAACCTACAATTTTGGTAATTTGTTTGCAGGCGATTTTTATTTCTGCAAGGAAAAAATAAAAAACTAGGTCTATGATTCCAGCCTTTCCTATGCTAGCCAAAATGAATATCTTCTGGACTTTCTTTAAGAGCTCCCCAAAATATTCCCAGCTCTCCCCACCTCAGAGACCATGAGAAGTAGTCTGAGGTGACCTCACATGTTCTAACTGCCGGTGCTTTAAGGTAAATTGTCCCTTAAAGAAGATTCTCAAATGAAAAACTTAAGGTCTTTTATAAAGAAATTAATCATTTGTTTTAAAAGGTGATATGTTCCCTCCTGAAACTCTTTGTGCTTTCAACAAAATGAGTCCAAGCCAATTTTTTTTTATTCCAGTCAAGGATTTTATTCAACCTTAAATCTCCTATGGCCAGTAATCCACAGAAGCTCTTGTACTTCTTTGAAGTTTCCCTCTGAACCGACAGGGTGTTAGCCAAGTTTGCCTTCAGGAGACCTTCAGCGATTGTTCTCTGCCCAGGTTGTGTCCTCTTTGTGTGGTGGTTGAGCCCTCAGCTTGAATTTCATGGAGAGGATTAAGTCGTTCAAGTCCAAGGTGAAGTGGATAAATATTTCCAGCACAAGGAGAGGTTTGTAAGAGGAGTGAGCATGTGTCCATATGTGTGTGTTGGTTTGGTTTTGCTGAAAATGAGCCCATGAGATGTATATTGAAAAAGTTAAATTGTATTTAGTGTGTTGTAAACATTTACATGTATCAGAAAAAAACTTTATTTCAAAACAGTAATGACTACACAACGTCATTATTCCCCTCTGCATAATTATTAGCTAACTTAAGATAATGATGAAATAATTTTAGTAAATGGTCTAATAAAAAAAATAGTGTCTGCCAAATTGACTGTGAGCAGCAAAGAAGAAGTGGCACATGAAAGTGGTTAAGGATATTACCCAAAGTTCCCATTACTGTATTCAGCCATCTCGCCTTACAATGCACTAATATTTCTCTTAAATAGGGTCATGGACCATTAATTTCCTGGCCTTGAAATCTCTTATTATTAGAAGTGTTACTTAGCAACTTTTAGACATTGAAGTTAATCCAAATAAGAAAAGCCAAAAGCCAAAAGGTCTGTTGGTCTGTTTGCTCTTATTGTAAAAAACGATTGATGTCCTGTGCTGGAATATTTTTCATTTGCTTTCTTAGAATTATATTGTCTTGACTGGGTTAGGAAAAAAGTATAATGTGAGTTTCCTTGGCTCCCATAGATCACGGAACAAAATTGCAAACATGTTTGGTGTTCATCCCATGTGTCTGCCTCACTATTCTTCATATATGAAAATGACTCTCTGCTCTCCTCCCAAGGTTGGATTCAGTCTTTGAAACAGTATATGCTCTCCCATATGCAAAAGACTTAAAGAAGGCTATTTCTTATTTTGCAGGTATCATTCATTGTCTGCAATTGTTTTACTAAAAGTGGTCATGCTTTTCTTGATTACTGAGCCACTAGAACTGTCAAGATGTGAGTGCCATTTCATTGTGTTCTTCCTTTATACTTTAATACACACTTCCATTGAGACACTTCAATCATAGGCTGACTTACGCTTACACATATGTTCACGCCTGGCTTCCTGCCCTGCGACATGTGCACTTGCACCTGCCCGTACTGAGCAGGGCCCCACTCTCAGTCTGAATGAATTGCAGTAGCTTTCTTGAAGTTCCTAATTTTTGAAGAGGGGGCTCGCTCTGCACTTTGATTTTGTACTAGGCTCCACAAATTATGTAGCAGATCCTGCTTACGTGTTTATCTTCTCTACTAGAGTCAGGCTATTTGAGGATAGGAAATGTATTTTCAGGTCCAGTTTGATGCATGGATTAAATTTCATGGCACTGAACAATAAAATCAGTTTTTATGTCATGAATACATGATTTATTTTAAAAAAACATGCTAAATATTTACATCATTTTAATAGAAGTCTGATATAGTAGGTTTTAAAAACAATTATAAACCTGTATTTAAGCTGGGTATGATTTCTATTTGTTCATTTGTTTATCTTTGAGATAGGGTCTTGCTCAGCTGCCTGGGATAGAGTGCAGTGGTGTCATCATAGCTCACTGGAACCTAGACTCTTGGACTCAAGCACTGTTCCTATTCAGCCTCCCAAAGTGCTGGAATTACAGCCATGAGCCACTGTGCCTGGCCTCAGTTTTATTTTTTAACATATAAGGTGCATTAAAAAGTGGAAATAAATACACTGGAATATTAAAAGTGATATCTTTTTGGAGAAGGGATTATAGACAATTTTGTTTTGCCTTTCTGTATTTCAAAATAATAAAATAATGTTAAAATGTTTTTGGTAATTTTAAGACTGACTCCATCTTCATTAAAGATGTGATCCTCAAATTGCATGCATGTATATCAGAGATTATATTTGGACTATAAGAATGCTTCAACTTTATTTGAATCACTAAGAAGAAATATAATAATACATGGATACTTAAAAGTAATGATGTTGAATCCAGGATGTGCTTCCCTATACTACCAGTCCTTCAAAAAAAACAGGATTTGGGAATCAGTATTGTGGGTAAGCACCATCCATCCAACTCTGCAAATCAAGCTGCACCACCTTTGCATATAGTAAAACAATAAATCTTCCCTGGAGGGAGGGAGGGCTTTAGCATGCAAAATTCCGAAGTAAATATGCAAGACTGTGCTTATTGAATTGATAAAAACTGGTCTGAATAGAAAGGGCAGCAGCACACTTCTGTGCACTGGCAGAATGTCTTCTCCAGAGCTTGGTTCCAGCGCTTTATGTTCCTAGTTCCCATGTGTGTCTTTGCAGCTCCGTCTTCATTACAAAATTTCATGCCGATTAAGGGCATGGACCACGTATTTTTTCTATGTCTCTCCTTCTGTACATACGCACTTATGTAAAACACCATAAATCACGGTAGAAATGTAAGTTATTACATGCAAAGCTCTGTGCTAAGTGATCTAGGGAAACAGTGATGTAAACCCCAGAATCCTATCATCAGGGAATTTACAATCCAATTACAATCATGAATCCTTCGATCTAGTAAGAGGAGTTGCCAATGGTTTTTTGAATCACAGAGCAGAAGTGCCACCATCATGAATCCAGCACAGCCCCCATTCCTGGCGTAGACCTTCTGAGCCTGCATTTTCAGCTGCTCAGCCTTCCAGGACAGTTTAGCAGGGATGTCCAACCTGCAGCCCTCGGCCCACATGCTGCTTATTAGAGGACTATTTCTCTTGTCTGTGATGCTGAATATCATGAAATGTATGTATGAACCTTTCTTTGCTAACCAGTTTTCGTCAGTGTTTGTATATTTAATGTATGGGGCCCAAGGCAACTTTCACTCTTCCAATGTTCAGCAGAGAAAAATAAAAAGTTTAGACACTTCCAGTTTAGAACCTTAATTGTGGTATTATGTACATTGCTACAGTGATGAGGCACATATTGTTATTGTTCCTTTTGAGTTTGTTCTGCCTTGAGGGATATACCATTTCTAATGAAAATCATGGAGTGCGCCTCTCCCTAAATTTTATTGCTCAAGTTGGAGTAGATTATGGGAAAACAAAGAGAAAGACAGGAAGTAGAGAGTAGGGAATGGGGAGGGAAAGAGAATAAGCCACATCCCTGTGGAAAGGCGATTCATTTTCCCCAAGGCTGCAATAGCACCTGCTACTCAATATATTTCCTTGATGAAGACATTTGTTAACAACTTCAGTATCTTTGTACAAAAGAGGGGAAACGTTGTAATAAATTCTCCCTGTATCATCATCAACACCATACCAAAAATAAATGATGAGATTGTATTTTTAAAGTCCATACCGTAAAATGGAATTGGCACCACTAAGCAATTCTGCCACTTTGGGTAGACTCTGACATGTCTGTCCTGAACTTGGACAGCTTAAGTTTTACCTGGAAGAATACAGAAGCAATTGCTCAAGTCACAATGGCCTGGGATTCATGCAGGGAAGATATGAGATGTGAGGTAGGGAGTAAATCATTTCTACCCTTCTTTTGTCTGAGCCTAGCTTTCCTATGACTCCATTGTCTGGGGAGTCCAGACCAAATTGTGGACTCATGACAAACTTTACCCAACTTTAGCTACACTTATTTATAAGTAGTTTCATCCAAGCCCCTTACAGAATCATAGGGTGAGTTTGTGGTAGTTCTTCCCCCCAAATTATTCTGGGATGTGTTTAGATTGGCATTTGAGTATCAGTTTTATTTTTTACTGAGTGTAAATCAAAGAAATAATCATTTCTGGATAGATTCAAACCCAGATATCCAATACAGCACTACAGAACTTTATTTTAGTTCATTTTGATAAAATACTGTTTGGTTGAACATCAAAAAAAAATGTTTTAAAACAAATCATCCCAACACTAAACACAATCAGTATTGTGGAGCAAAAACAAAATCATATAATCTGAGAAAATATATTTAATAATTGGTGCCAATTGTTAGACGGTGGTCTTTTGAATTTTCTAAACGTCCTAATTAGGGTGTAGCAAATTTAATCACAAAGAACTGCACACAAGTACCTAATTACAGTGGCGCTCCACTGACACAGAGGAGCTAAAGAAAGGGTAACTAACATACCATCCATTCTGCCGGTTGCTATTCCGCAAAACACATCAGAGTTCAAAACTTTAAGATGAAACACATTCGGCCAGCCTATTTTCAAAAGCTCAACAGTTTGTGTTTTTGAAATGCACTCATTTAAATTTAAAGACACATACTTAATGTTTCCCCTTTGTAGGTTTTCGGCAGCACACACACATGGAGTCGCCATCTGTTTTCAGCCTGGTTCATTACCGATTCATCCTCCCGCTCAGTGTTATCAGATCAAGAGGGTGGACATAAATCTGGCCACCTGGACACTGGTGTCATTAACGTGCACCCCAGCCACACGCTCATAAAGTGGTTTTGCTCCGAGCTACAATGTGCTGGTGCTTCCTTTTTCCATTTGATCAATGTCGGGATTCGCTCAGTAACTTTTAATAATGTAATTTCAGAACAAACTAGAGAACACGAAGAACTTTTAGGACTACTCTTCCTACAGATCCAGGAAAGAATAATTTGTTTTTCAGGGACAGGCAACAGACTGGCAGAGGGCAGAGTTAGAGAAGAGAGAGGAGAAAGGCAGAAAGAGATAGAAAAAGTATCCAATGTACACACACCTATTATGAAACTAATTTAAACCTTTTTATATGAAAGTTATAACCTAATAGCAACCTAAGGATATGGGGAGGGGGGAGGGAGGGGGAGAGGGGGTAGGGAGAGGGAATCGAGGGTTCACTTCTGTGGTTCATCTTGCAAGGGTACAAGTGAATCTTTCTATGAGTAGAATATGAATGTTTTGACATAATAACTAAGAAAGTTACATGAAGGCTATGTTAACCAGTTTGATGGAAGTGTCTTGGATTGTGTGTGAAAACACCACACTGTACCCCCAAAGTGCATCAATGTACACAGTTACCATTCAATTAAAAAAAAAAAACAAAGAAAGAGGAAGACAAAAAAAAAAAAAAAAAGAAAGAAAGAAAAAGATGCAAGAACCCAGACAGAAATGTATACAGGATCCTTCGTTATTTTAAGTGTGAAAGAACTCAGAACAAGTCAACGTAATTCTGAGTATGGCTCATGACTGAGAACAGAGAACAGCTAAAGGAAACCTTACAGCTATTTATCTCTAGTCACCGACTTCATCACAAAGTTAAAATGCCATTTAAAACAGATGTTTTATTTTCCGAATTAAAATTTTAACCAGGCATCCCTTTGCAAACTACATAGAATTGAGAGTTCATTTGACAAATTATGAAGTCAATTAAAACAGATAAATTGTGCTGATTTCTTTTTACAACCCCTTTTAAACACTGGGCAACGTCACAGAAGCACAATTATCTGAGAAAAGTACTAGGAATCAATATCAAGCACAACAATCACGTCTTGAGAAATATTGTACCTGAAAAATCTTACAACGATAGAAATTCTCTCCTCTGACTCTCATACCAACTTCCCTGTGGGGATTGTGGGCTGCTTCTGATTTTAGAGATCCTAAAAAAGAAGGGCTACCACAGTGATTGTCCACTGTTGTGCCACAGCACCCTGGGGTGCTGTGAGAGGATCATAGGTGTGCCACAAAAACTTCTTAAGATTGTTAATTATTTTCGAAAGAAGTTCAAAGCACAGGAAGTGTGTTCTTCTTTTATTCTTTTTTGATCAACATAATTTAAGGGTGCCACAGAAGTTTGTCTATAGGTTCAGGTGTGCCATGAGATAACAAAAGTTGAAAAACACTGGTTGATAGCCATGCCAGCCTGAATACGCCCAATCTCAACTGATCTAAGAACCTAAGCAGGGTCAGACCTCGGTAATACTTGGATGGGAGACCAGCCGGGATTACTGAGTGCTATATGCTTAAGAAAATAAAAATATGTTTACCAATTTTTTTAAATCAAGAAGAAAATATTAGATCATTCACATTATTTTCATTAACCACACACATACTGAATATCTACTACATATATAATTTTGAGGACTGAGAAGATGGAATAGAGAGCACGAAGCTCTCACTTCCAGGGAGTTACAGTCCAGCTGGCAAAATCTCAATGCTCAAGAGACTTTGATGTAAGCCACGTATCAAAAACATCTGTATGCCCGTAATCTTTTGAAATAAGAAAAAGAAAAATGAACAAATAATTATTCAATCATTGAAAAAAGTTAAAGCATTTTCTTTAAAAGTTGTGTTACGTATCAAACTATATTTCTAAAGAAATTCAGAGGAGAGTATTAACGATAAATCAGGGCAGCAAGGCCACAGGAAGGACGTGATGGCCCATGGGAGCCTTGTGAAGGACAGTACGTTAGCTTGGTAGGGCTACCACAACAGAAGGCCACAGACTGGGTGACCTAAACAACAGGAATTTACTTCTCACAGTTATGAATGTGCAAGTTCAAGGTCAAGGTGTCAGCAAGTTTAGTTTCTTCAGAAGCTTCTCTCCCTGATTTGCAGGTGGCCATCTTCTCCCTGTGTCCTCCCAAGGGCTTCTTTCTACCACTCTCACTCCAGGTGCCTCTTCTTCTTCTTATAAGAACCCAATCCTATTGGATCAGGACCCCATCCTTAGGACATATTTTAGCCTTAATTACTTCCTTAAAATACAATTATAATTATGTTGGGGATTACAGCTTCAAGCTATTGATGAAGTTTCAACTAATAAGTAATACAGTTTCTTGATCTCAAGAAAAAGGAAACCAAAAACTGCGTTACAGAGAATGTCAGGCGATGCCAAGGTAACTAATAACCCTAGAATCTCAATGGCTTAAGACAATAAACATGCTTCGCTCAAAATCTGATTTAACTTGGGCAACCACTCAAGGCAGCTTCTTCTTCACACAGTGACTCAGAGATCCAGGCTGCTTTTGCCATGTGGTTCTGTCTTTCTGGTCACCGCCAAAGGAATTGTATAGAAATTGTATAGAATGTGCATCTGCCCTTGAGTGCTCCACATACTTCCCAGCCAAATCCTGTTAGTTAAAATTAGTCACAAGGACCCACTTGGCTGCAAAATTGTTGATAACTGCTATGCTCAGTGGTCAGAGAGAAGAGGACCAGATGTAAGTACTAAAGGTCTCTGCTTCATTTAGCCTTTCCGTACAGAATATGGAATAGAGAGTAAACTCAGGTGAAGCCCATGTGATAGAGAAAAAGGATCAGGAAGACATTTAACTTAAAAATGGAATGCAAATACTTGTCCTATTTTACGCAGCCAACACTGAAAAAGTATTGTCATTTTCCAGCTAAATACCACGATTGTGCATGTATACAATATCTAACTGTTCCAACATGCATGCTCTGACATCCGAGAGCTGCTACCAAATTACCTCAATAATTACAAGTTTTAAAAATCCCTGTTGAAAATTACACACCCAAGGACCCATAATTCTCAGAGGCTTGTTTTGTTGTCCACTTGGTGTATTTTATAAATTTGAAAGAAATGTTTAAAATGTTGTAGGGTCATTGGAGATAATTATTTCATCATAAATGTCAATGAAATTGGTAGGTGATATGGTAACCTAAAATTAAGTATCATTAACACATCGATACCAAGAGTTGCTTCTAAAGTTTTTAAGCATTGATTTACTTTATGTTCTTTCTATAGCAAAACCATTTTCAAGATCATAAATGATGAGTAAGTTTTATTCTTGGAGAGTAAACTGAGGAAATGAATTTGAGATGACCCAAACCATCAATTCTTATAATTTTCCTAAGTGTCTTTCACTTTGGCTATTTTTATTGTAAATCAGGGTGGAGGCCACTATTCAAGCCTTCAACCCCAGCTTTTGGTCACTCTGGTAACTACCAACTCCTGGATTTTTCTTTGTGGACACTTTTCAGTCTCTTTACTGGTACCTTATCCCGTGCTCAATGCCTAAGTTTTGAGTCTCCCTAACTCTCTTATTCTCTCTTAATCCTACTGCAGGGGGCTATGATACTAAGTGCCATCTGTCCACTAATAAACCCCCAAATTGTATCTCTAGCCCTGACTTCATCATGAAGGGGCAGCCATAATTTCATTATTATTACTTTTTCTTTTCTTCTTTTTAGATTAGTGATAATAGTTAATAGCTATAAGAAAGAAGAACAAAAAACTGAGGAAAAGAAAAGGCAAAGGAGAAGGGGTGGGGGTGCAGGGGCCGCAAGAAGCTCCACAACAGACACAGGCTGTAAATCAGGTAAACAGCCCTGATAACAATAACCAATCAGAAGTTCACACAGTACTAACTCCAGCAAAGACCCTAACAACGAAAGACAGGTAACCTATCAAAACCCTAGGCCTCCTCAATGACCAATAAGTAAACGGACACTGGCTTCGTCCTCAGCCATCTTCCTTAGCATTTTATTGCAACCCATAATTCTCTGTGAGAAAGTGTATAAAAGTTTTCCAGCCCTTTGTTTCGGGGTCACTCTCTTCTACAACCACTTTGATGGTAGGAGTGACCTGAGCATATGCCTCAAATAAATAAAACTCCTTGGATTTCCAAGTGTGCATGGTTTCTTGGTGGCAAATCTGGTCCTTTCAGTCTAAACTCCATTTATATCCAGCTTCCTCCTTGCCATCTCCATAGACATCCAACAGCACCTAAATTTTAGCATGTAAAACGTAGATTTACTTTTTCTCCAGTCTCTCCTGTGTCCCCTATCTACCTGTAGCTTAGGACAAAAAAGCCAATTTTTCTTTTCTTTACCCTACATCCAACTCATCGGCAAGTCTTTTGGGCTCTTCTGCCAAACTATGTACTAAATCCAACCTCTTCTCTCCTTCTTTGCTATCATTTACTAGCTCTTGTCATATTAATGTTCATCCTATTATTACAATAACTTTTTTCCTCTGCTTTCACTCTAAAAATCCACCTTTCATACAGCAGCCTAAGTGAATATGACTCAAGAATCACAGCTCATCTCTGCATTACCTAGACTCCACCAGTGATCTTCTGAGTATTTAGACTAAAACATAAGCTTCAGCTGCAGCTGTCATGGCCCCTCACGTCCTTGCCTTTGATTGCTCCTGACCTCACATTGTTCCCTTGCTCCTCCTGACTTACTCTAGCAACGCTTCCCTTTTGTCTGTATTTTGATCACGCTGACCCTATTTGTACCTCCAGGCCTTTACACTGTTTTTCTCCAGTGTCTGGGCTGTTCTTTCACAGATTTTTATAAGCCCATCATTCAGGCTTCAGGCAAAAGGACACTTCCCCAGAGATGCCTTCCTTGATACCCTGCCATTATAACTTGTCCTGTCTCCATAGCAGAGGGGCTCAAGAGAATGCAAAAATTGGCCTTAAAAGGGCCTAGCAGTTGAAATGAACAAGTAGGAATAGTGCTATCATTGTCCATAAGGTTTTACTTCTAAAAGATGTTCAGTAAATACACCATTTTCACAGACTAATACAGAAAATAGGGGCCTCTACTAAGGAAAGTTTCACAAGATAATGGGGACACAATCAAGGAACTGTGCATCCCAGTACTATAGCAAAAAAGCCAATAATATGTTTAAAACATTAAAGTTTTCTTGGTTTGTGTGTAAAATAAGTCCATAGCACTAAATCACATAGCTTGGGGCTAAAAAACAAGGGAAGAGTGTGCCACTGACACTCATTACAGAAAGGATGGAGAGTTCTTGATGTTGGCAAGCTAAAAGGTAAAGCATACGATTGTCCCATTAGAATACAGGAGCTAGGGTATGCTAGAAGGTGGTGGTACTACTTATGTCAATGAAGACGTCAAAAAGGAGAGAACCTATGCAGAAAAAAATAATTTTGCTTTTGAAGTTATTAGTTTTTCTGTTTAGGTTTGGGCCCCAAATAAATACACTATCTTACAGCCAACGTAACTTAAAACTAGAATCTGAGTGAGATTTCAAGAATGGCAATGTAAAGCTGGTATTTATCTCTATGCAAAGAGGTGTTAAAAATGGCATATACAGAGGGTGCCAAGAAATATGCACATTTTAAGAAAAAAAGTATTAAAATTATATAATGACAGTTTGCTATGTTATTATACCAATAACAAAAGATAAATACAAGTCACATTTGAGCACCTCTTGTAATTGCAGAAGTCAAACGTGATATAAGTATTACCATTTTAATAGGTTTTTTTTTTCTTGAAATGTGTATGCATTTTTTTGGCACCCTCTGTATGTTCAGCTCACTTACTGGACTCCTACCAGAAGTCATGTGTTAATAGCTCAAACAGAGTTGGAGGTAGCCTCTCACAAATAGTACATTTAACCAATGAGTGATCTTTTATATCAGAGATCAATAAATCCAGACCACCATCTATCTTTGTATGGCTGGTAAGCTAACAATTTTATACTCTTTAAATGCCTGGGGAAAAAAATCAAAAGAAGAATGTATCATGGCACATGAAAATGATGAAGTTCACATTTAAGTGCCTGTAAGTAAAGTTTTATTATAACATAGTCATGCCCATTTGTTCACATGATAAATATGGTTGCTTCTGTGTTACAACAGCAAATGGGGGGACACAATTAAGGAATTGTGTAGTAGTGACAGACACGATGCTCCCAACAGAGCCTGAAATATTTACTCTCTGGCCTTTGACAGAAAAGTTTGCTGACCCTTCTTCTCAGAAACAGATGTAGAGGAGGCAACTTGTGGCTGAGACATAACCAGCAAGAAGAAAGGGAGGCAGCAGAAAAGCATCAAATTAAGTTCAATGTCCACCCAGAGAGCATGCCATTGACACGAGGGTATAAAGCCCCAGGGGGGAATCAGTTGGCAGAACCATTAGACAACACTACTATTCAGTGCCTTAAGCAGAGAAAGACATTTTCCAGGGGTGACTATGTGCCAAGGAGTGTGTGAAAGTCACGACCAGATAAACATGGAATGTCTTTGTGAATGTGATCTTGCTCAAAGGTTTTTTGGGGAGATGGGGGGTGGGGGGATATGTAATGTTTAAAGGGATAATTTTGCATTTAAAAATAAATAGCCATTTTACTGAATAGAATATTTGCGTGAATTTTCATATTAAAATAGGCTGCTTCAGGTTATAATTTCAGAGTTAAAAATTCACTTTCCTCTGCCTTTAAGGGTACATTAGTGGAAAGCTTTGAAAAATATCGCAAGGAATGCTCCAAAGAGTGTTTCTGGGTGACCACAACTATCACTCTCTAGAAGGTCATTAACTTGAACCTGGGAAGCAAAAAGATCATCTACACCCCCACCCCCACCCCACCCCCATGCACTTCAGAGACCAAGAGGGTGTAATTAGCAATGTCTGCCTGAACCGGAGGAGGCAGCACACGGCAGTTTGAGGTAATGATTCATCATAAATTAACATGGGAAACTGTCTAAACCTTGATTCCTCATATGTTTTTCAGACTGTTGAACCTCTTGGATTTAACATACATACCTTCTACTTTGAAAGCCATGTTTGCCCTTACATTTCCCTCTCTGTGACTCAAGGGACATCAAATGATACAGTGAGCATGTCCAGGTTTGCCGTAAATGAACCCTCAGAAACGATCTTACAATAACAATCATGTCAGCTCATTTAGTCTTTTGTTGATTCCCATAAGATATACAGGTGAAGAGGACATTAAGAGGGCACTGTATTCTATGTAAACATTTTTAAGATCTTATTCTATGATGAAGTATTTAAACAATAGCAGAAAAAGGTAATAGAAAAATGGTAGAAATATGAAGAATTGATTGGAGTGAAGCTGGGGGTAAGCATATTTAGGAAAAATGGAACACTCCAAAAGAGACAAAGAGGACCAGGCCTCTGACAAAGAAAGTGAAAAGTGAGAGAGACATTCAAGAGACATTTCCAAGGTAGACTCATTAGAATTTCCACCTCGGGTGTTCAATCTTTCTTCTGCTGGTCATTGGGCTATACATTAAATACACAAATAATGAAAACTGATTAGCAAAAAAAAAAGATAAAAATAAATTCTGTGCATAATTTTTGTGATATAGGACAAAACAGATAAGTAAAAGAAGTCCTCACAAAATCAGCATGCAGCCACCAGTTGGGCACCTCTGCTGGGGAATAGTGGAAGTGAAGTGATAACTAGGAGTCTTCCTGTAACCAGCTAGGTCAAGATTTAACAGAAAAGGCAGGAAGGAGAATAGTTGGAGGCAGATGTAGATTATTCTGATTACTTGTTAGCTCTTGGATCTACTCTGCCCATCCCTTGCGCTCCTCCCCATCCCAGAACTACATGGCCCAGACTTCTTTGCCCATTGGCTTCTGGGCAGGTTTGGGCAATGACAGGCAAAGGTTGAAGACTGGAGGCTGGAGGTAGGGTGAAGCCAGGGCACTCCTCCATTTACTTTATCTAAGGAAACATTTCTCTTAGTAACCAGATACTTTCCAAGCTGTCCTCAGTTCCAGCTCCTTCTCAGCTATAGTTTTAGCACTAGCTGGGTATCCTTGACTTCAGGGTTCTAGAAACTCCACCTCTTCTTCTTAGCCCTCTTGTCAACCTATTTTGACTTCTCATCTCCTTAAACATCTGAACTCCTGGTGTTAAAGTGTCTGTTCAAAATAGCTCAGCTGGTTTATTTCCCTGACTACACCCTAATTATGGTATAGCAATGAAGTCAGTTTTGTGTGTATCTGGATATATATTGCATATAACAGAGACTCATAAGTCAAGTAAATATAAATCAATCCCTTTCCCATAAAAATACAAGTTTTAGCAAATAGTGTCAAGGCAGCGAGCAACAGATTGAAGGGTACTGATACTTTCATAAATATATTCTATTTTGTTGAGGAGAGATTAAAATATCTGGAAAAAATCCAGTGACGGATGTGATAATAGGTAACAATTTATGCAGTACTAAGTATATACTGTACTGTACTGACTGCATTTTGTACATTCTGCCCAATTTTTAAAACCCTATATATATTTTTTTTTTATTTAGTCATTAAAACATAGCCGTACAGGCAGGTAATACTGTGTTCCCCATTTCACAGATAAGGAAACAGACTTGGAGAGATTAAATTGTCCCAGGTTACTCTAAGTCTAGATGGGAACCCAGGCAGTCTAGGGGTAAAGTCTGCATTCTTAACCACTACACTACATAGTTTAATTTCTAGATTAACCAGTTAATGTTATAGATATAGTTATCACCATAGACTTTTAAAAGATTGTCTTTTTTGGTTTTTTAAGAGCCATATCATTCAGTGGTAGAGTCATTAAAACACATATCTCTAAAGTAAAAAGAGATCTCCACAAAACATAATTTTGAAGTTTTTAATGCACAAAAAGAACAACCAGAAACCAAACAGGTATTGACTTCCTAACGATAAAGCGTTCTATAAAGGAGAGCCTTCCCCGCTTAGCAAATGGGAATATAGTGTAAATAGGCAAGAAAGGAGGTGAACACTTCAGGATTCAAGGCCGACCCTGAAGCTGTGGACAACATTCATATATGGCTTATAGCAATAAGATGTCCATAATGACGTGTATGACACATATCCTTACTGGTAGATGCTTCCTTATTTTTTTTTTTTTTGACTCAAAAGTTAAACAAAAATGCTGAAGAGGTAGTTTTTGCCAATGCAAGTTTCAGAAAAAGGCTTCACCTTGCTTTGGTGGTTTCCTCAGAAATCTGCAAGCATTTCTTTTTTTGTTGTCATTTTCTCCTGCATCAACCAGGAAGACGATGATGCTTTTAAGAAAAGCCAAATCACAACCCTCTAAAAACTGGTTCCCTCAAGTGGACAGTGATGTGTTTGAAACAACTGCTCTGAAAGTCCCCTGGGAAGTCTCCACAGTGTTCCTCTCCGTGTTGGATATGACACAGATTCTGGCTCAGTGGAAACCTGTTACGATCTGACTAGCAGTTGTAGGAATTCACCTTGTTTTCTCACCAAATTCTACACATAGACTCGTGATGGTTACTCCTTCAGTCACCCAAGAATATTACCAGGTTCTCTGTCATTAAAAAAAAAATTTTTTTTTAAATTTGAAATCAGAAATAAGTTTGTAAAATTCTGTAGCCAGCATGATGAGTACGACAAGTGACTGCATGTAATTAATTCTTCGCGGTTTTGGTTGCATTTCTTAAAGCATCACATCTTAGACTCAAAGGGAATTTTATCGTCTGACTGTCAGATGCTGCTTTATCTGTGTGTGGGACGGGGGTTGGGGGGTGGGGGAAGGTCTGTCGGTCGATGTTCAAACTCTTTGACACTGGTCAATTGACTCTATATACAAAAACTAGCTTATCCTACTCTTACAATGAGAAATAAACCCCCCACCCCCCAAAAAAGTTTCAAGAGGCAACAAAACATTTGTCAATTTTGTCAGTTTGCAAAACTAGAACATTTATCAGACAATGGTTAGGAACCACTAGAAACAAAGTGACATGTTAATCACAAGAAAGCATAAATACACAGTAAAGAAGAGCTTGCTATGGGGCCCGAGCAGAATATGTACACGGTAGGGCCGCTGTGACCCCGAGCAGGGATGTCCGGAGCAGGTCCCCAGCTAAAAGCAGTTTCATCACACAACAGTGTGGAGGTAACAGATGCCGAGAACACCATGTGGTAACACTAAGCAGGTATTCACAAACGTGTATCCTTGAAAACGCGCACTGTGAGAAATAAAGGTCACAAGTGAACAGCACTGTGCCTGCCGAGAGAGCATCTTCTTTCCATAAATAGGCGCATGTCCGTGCTCCAGGGGCGGGCTGCGGACTCACACCTCTGCGGCCGGGCAGAGCCAGGGGCGGATTCTCTCAGCACACACCGAGCCCAGTCACAGACTGAGCACCTAACTCCTGCCCTCCCGGGCTCCAGATCCTAATGAAAGCATAAATAACAGAGGCTGCACGTGGGGCTCTTCCTTTGCCACGTTACTGAGAACAGATACCAGTCAGAGCAGCAGCAACGCTGCGCCACTGTGAAGGAGTAGAGAGCAGCTCTGTGCACTTTTGCAAAAACAACCCCCCCCCCAATCCACCACGTGTGTCTTTCATTTTACTGGTTAGCTCTGTCTGTAGCTAAGAAGACACTATGTTGCTCCTGGGCTCTTTCTATCAGCTTCCTCTTCTTCTTCTTGTTCCGCTTCTCTTTTGCCTTGGGTGTTCTCTTCCCTACAATAGGGGAAAGAGAGACAGAATTGAAGAGATGTCAGAAAAGCCTCCTTCTCTAGGAAAGAAAACACAAAACATTGAGAGTTTGCACCAAGCCCATCTGGAAAACATCACCTATGGAAAAAGCAGCCTCAAAGAGAAAATTGTTCACATTAATTTTGACGGAATAATAATAATTTACTAAATTGGATATGCTGTCTAAAACAGAGACTGATCTTCCTGTTACAGGGAACTGGCATATTTAAAAACCTCCCAGTGGCCTGATCAGTCTTTCAAATATCATGCTGCCACAAAAATGCTATTTATCCCCTCCTACTTTGAACAATGCTACCCTTTACTAGACATCTTTACGTCTTTCTATCGCTCCACATGTCAGTGGCTCAAAAGAAAATAAGCACCTATCTACAGTAAATAGACCAGAAGTCTCAAACTCCCTCTCCCTAGCCCGTGGGGGGAAAGGGTCATGCTTTTCACATTTTTCCCTTCATTTTCTCCAAATGCCAATATACAAAATGACATGTGTGTGTTATTTTTTTGTTTCCTATAAAAATTCATAAGGACATCATTCATGACATGCCTTACAGCTTCTTATCCAAATCCCCTGGACAAGCTGTTCTTATTATTAATGGAGAACAAGAAGAACGGTTGTTGGTTCTGATGAACCACGGTATGTGTCTTACTACCAGAAAAATCACACCACGTGATCCAAGTTCTCCTCTTTGCTTTAGCCACTAGGAAGCCCAGCCACCAAGCTACATAGTTGAGGTTTTCCTCCACCAGGACTTTTGGAAACAGTTTCTCTTCCTATGCTGTATTTTATTTCTAACTTCTCGTGTTAGGGTTTATAGTCTTACTTTGTAAAATCTCAACATTTCTTTGCAAACGTGTGTGTGTGTGTATATATATACATGTGTGCATATATAAAGATTTTGAGGGAAAAAATAAGGGACATAAGGTGTTTGTTTTTGGTCCATTGCCTTCTTTGAGTTCTAAACACATAGGAATCATGGGATGGTTTAGAGTCTCCTGCATTTTACAAAAAGTTATGCCTTATTTGTGTGTGTACACACGTATTCACACACACACTTCTTGGACATGCTGTCTAAAACAGACTAATCTTCCTGTTATAACATTTATATATATACACACACATATATATATATATAACCTTTATGTAAATATAAAGATTTTGAGGGAAAAAAAAAAAAACAGGCATTTTCTTTTAGTTTTTTGCCTTCTTTAGGCTCTAAACACATAGGAATCATAGGATTCTTTTAGAGGTCTCCTGCATTTTACAGGAAATCAGTGAACCCTGTATACCTCCTTTACAGGAAGATTTTTCAAAAACAAGAAAGAATTCTTCCTCTCCTACCTTCCCTACTTCCAATTTTACAATATCTTATGGCCCTGCAGAATTTTTCTCTTCCTGGAGGGCACAGCCACTAGACACTGCAGCAGTGAGTGCTATAAATAGGACCTTCAGTTTCAGGCCCTTTATCCTTCCCACACCTATGAAACTCAATAGCCCAGGCCTTTTACTACAGGGATGTAGCTTTTCAATCCAGACAAGGAAGAAGGTGACTGATGTAAAAAATGAAAAGGAAACAGACCAACAATTAAGGAGATACATGCCTTAGGAAACTGGAGTCCTACAACACGAGGGGAGACCATGAGAGGCGTTTCTCATTTCTATTCTTTCTGATCAAAAAGGCTCTGTTTTGAGGATGGAAAACAGCCTCACTCTTCAAGACTCTAGCACAGTGATTGGCACTTACTTAACAGGCCATAAATGTTTGCTAAGCAAAAATTTAAGTCACAAGAAAACAGAGAAAAGGGAATTTATTTTTAATAGGACACTACGTTAAAACAATGAGAACGTGTTCATGTCCCCATATTAAATTATAAAAGTCCTTGAAGTTAACTTCTGGCTTTCATTAAATTCTGGCATTAATGTTATAATGGCATTTGGCCATCTTAAGACATAGTTAATCCTACCCAATGAAACCCTAGTCTAAGCCATCATTAATCAGAGCAGCTGTACAGTTACAACTATTTAGTAACATTATCTCTAATGATGAGACACACCTCACACGGGCAGAAAGATGAAATACTTATAATAGCATATTTTACGAGCTTCCATTACATAATTCTTTATGAAGAAGTTTTTGTATTTTCTCTGAACAACAAAAAGGTCCTTAGTTTAAAAAAAAAAAAAAAATCAGGGGCGGCCCCTGTGGCTCAAAGGAGTAAGGCACCAGCCCCATATGCCGGAGGTAGCAGGTTCAAACCCAACCCTGGCCAAAAACTGAAAAAAAAAAAAAAAATCATCTGACTACACTTTAAAAATTCGTTTGGTTTATGCTTAATGTATATAAAACCTAGATATCTTTTAAAATCCAATTGAAATTAAATAAATGGAAAACTAAAGCTAACATGACTAGATATTTAAATGCATTGTGCTAAAATAAAAATATACTGAGTCTGACATCCAAAGAAAGCTTTTCACCCTCACCTTTTCAGTTCAGATAAATTACATTGTTAAAAGTTCTGTGTGTACATATTTCACTAACCGAAAACCTATGAAAATGGCTGGAAACTCTTACTTGAAGATGGCCAACTTCATGTCATTTACTCACTACATTATTCTGATGTAACTGTCAATCTCAAAGGATTTGGGGGGTTGCTGGCTGGTAGGATATTGTATAATAGGGACGTTACTTAATACTTGCATAAAATAGTTGGTACCCAGGCCAAAAAAAGTTAAAAATGCTTCTGAAAACTTATTTATAGACAATAATTTTTTCAAATTGTATGATTATTTCTTTGGCAGTAAGTTATGTGGTGCCAATCCCAACTAGTAATGCTTTGGGGGCCCCAGTTAACAACCCTAAAGATTTTCTTCTGAAGTCTCCTTTGAATAACACTCCCTTGCCATTGTTCGGTTGGGTGATTTTGTTCTTGGCCAGCCCATTTCTTACATAGGATATATCGCAGATACAAGGAATTAAGATGGTTAGCCAACATTTGACCACAGACAGGCCTAAGTTAACTGAAAATATTTTGTGGTCCATATGAGATGGTTCTGACTCTAAGCGCAGCTCGAAGTAATGAAAGACTATTATAACATAAGGTATAGGAAGGGTCTTGCATGTATTTTTTTTTTCATGTTCTAAGATTTTTAAACATGGGAAAAAAATGAATCAGTAAGGTTACAACACAAAACATATCCTTGTTCACATATATATATTTGAGAATAAGTTATATTGAACATTATAAGCATGTTAATTTGTTTCTACAGAATTTCTGTGGATATAAGATTAGACTGGGAGAATGACTTCTAGACTTTCTATATTGTTGCACATTCCAAACAAATTCACACCGTACAGGAAGCGTCTAAAGACAAGTACGGTAACAGTCACTCAAAAAAGCAATTCAACTCATGAATAAGAGAAGACTTGGAATATATTTGTTTTAAGATCAGAAGAAAAGGTTTAGGTTTTAACAGGAGCTTGTCAGCCTCGGCATGTCCAACTCCCACAGCAAATTGTGCGTGGCTATATCCTGAGTGCTTCGAGAAGGCAGTGGCAGATCGGAACTGAGTAAATCTCTTCAAGATCTGCCAGAACTGGGTCTACAGAGGAGACCTTTTCAGCATTGTTAGGAGGATGCAAGAACGTTTCTAAAGAAGGCAACATGGTTTAGAAAAAAGCTATCTGTGCGAAAAAGAAAACCTGGTAGGCGAGGCAGTTTTGTAACTGAGGTGTCTGGTGAAATGTATTTGTGACTTTTACTTTCTACAGTTATAGAACAAAAGTGCCATAGTCATCTTTCATTAGAAAACCGGGAGAGACCATGTGAAAAAGTTGTATTTCTAGCATTAAAGGAAGATGTATAAAATATTATGGGCAAGACAAGATTATCCTCATAATGAATGAAGTCAGAAAGAGCCTATTAAAGCCACACTCCAACCACGTAATTACACTGACTTGCACACATGTGGAAATGGTCCAAGAGGATAACCTATCAACTCTGCTGCAGAGAGAGATGAACAGTTCCTTATGGGAATACTGCTACCATTCAGCACTGGATTACTGTTATTAGAATCAGATTATTCTGAACCAAGATATCAGGCAGACTCACAAATTACATGAAGCTGTGAAAATACTGACGCTCCTGTCAGGCAGACACTGATTTCATTCTTTCATCCAGGAAAGGTTTTCGAAATGTTTTTTCTCACTGGTTTTAGGTGAGAGTCTTTTCATCACGGGAACAATGGTTCGTGTATATTCATCAGGAAAGCACAGAGACTTTCTGGGGTTTCCACAATGAATATGACACAATTGTTTTGAGAAAGACTTTCTAAGGGTAAATACAAAGGAAGAAAATATAAAAATTCAGTAGCTCTAACTATAAAAAAGGATAAAAACCCTTTCTGTACAGATGTATCCATACATACAAACTAGGTAAAGTAAGTCACAATTACAACTAATGGAATTAACTATAATTATCATTACTGTAGCCACAATTGACAAAGCCCAAATTTAGACTTACTAAATTTTGATACGTTTGTGATGCTCTAACTTGAAACCTAGCATCACTGCCTTGTGCAATTCACCATGGAGACTTGGGAATCACCTCAAAGAGATTTAGTCACTCTTTAAAGCCATTAAAACTTAGGGACAAGAAGCCTACATCACCAGCAACCCCGCAAAGATTGTCATACTTCAGAGAATGTTATTGAGGCAGAACATAAAATCTTGCTTCCACATCAAAAGTTGAAAGGACTGAGTTGTAGGCAATAAACAGCAATTGGGACATTTCTTTCAATCCTATGGGTGACGAGTTTGCTCAAGAATGAGTTGTCACAGAGATTTATTTGTTTAAGGGTGACAAATGATTCTCTGAAAAAATGCCAACTGCTTCCTAAAATATTTTAAGAGTTCATATAAAAATAAACACAAGACCTAAATACCAATTCACAAAGGAAATAAAAATGGCTAATATAAACAAATATCACAATTAAAACTTCCACATCAACTGTTCTACCACAAAGATCCTTAAAAGTAAAAAAATACCTCAAACTGATAAGAATGTGGTGAGACAGACATCAGGATACAATAAGAGACAATTGATACAGCATTTTTGACCACCCTTTCCTCCCCCAAAAAAAACCTGACAAAATCAACTTCTCTAAACATACAGATATTACAATCATACTTCTGGACAATGTGTACAAAAGTTTTAAAACTATTTACAATCTTTGATTCAGATCTAAGAATCTACCCTAGGAACATAATCTAACCTTGGACAAAGATTACTAAAAAAAAAAAAAAATTGTAAGTTACTTAAATATCCTAACACACTTTCATAACTTTTTTAATTACTGAAGCTATACAGTGTGTTTTCCATTATGAATTGAAGTATTTTCTGTTTCCAAGAGTACTACTCATGCATGTCACTGAAACTTAATCATAAATGGGTATAAGAAAAATCCTGTAATACAAACCCATGCCTACTATCATGGTAAGCAGATTCTTTTGTGGAGAGTGATCTTTTGTAATTGGGTCTAAGAAATAAAAGTTTAAGGAAATACTGACGTCAACACTTCAGATATTAAGAATGGATGTTAGTTCATGAATTGTTTTTAATATAGAAGTCTAAAGAGGCAATTATGAAGAGCAGGACTGGGATCTACTACACTATGTTCTCTGTAGCGTAAGATAAAAATCTTCCTGTTGTCCCTAAGAGTTCAGAATAACACATTTATTTTAGTTGGCGATATGGTATATAGTTATGATATACAACTCAATGTTTTGATGTATATATAATGTGAAATAATTAATAAACTTAATTAACACATCCATCACCTTGTATTCTTATTTTTGTGTAATGAGAACATTCGAAATATGCTCTCTGAAATTTAAAGAGCACTTATTTATATCAGCTGGGGAGTCAGAGTGAGGGTAATGTGGAAAGAGTAAAGAAAATGAGTCCGTTGTCCTTACTGACAGCACGAAGTTCCTTAAGGAACATTTTTAGTAACACCCATCTGGTTTTCTAGAAATACGCTTCTGCTTTTCACTGAGCATTCTATAGATAGGTAGCTGTCTTTTTAAAGGGAAGGCAGGCAACATCTACTCCTTCAATGATGGTTCACTTTGAGAAAAAAAATAATCTAACGATGAACCAATAAATGTTAAAATGTTGAAACAAAACAAGCTTCTTACACTAAGACGGGGTTACTTGGCATCTTGAATTTCGTGTAATGACTTGAAAAAAATTTCAGAAGGGTTAGCCATTTCATCTTCATAGAAGGGCATGTGCTTTGAAAATCTACCTACAATCTGGAGGCAACTTAGAGGGAGCAGCTGTTGTTCTTATGAGGCTATTGGTAGACAGCACCACCATCCAAAAAAATAACTGACAAAATCAACTTCTCTAAGCACACAGGTATTATAATCATTCCGAAATATCATAAGTCAGAATGCTTACTACCTACCTCCTAAGCAGATTTATATGATACTGACTTATAAAACCTAATTCAGTAAGTCAAGCAACTGAGTGAGTAGCCTCTGGCCACATGTTACTGTGCTTCCATTTGTAAAAGTGTGCCATAATTTTACTCCTAAAAGAACAGGATTAAATGGCTTCTTCTATGACTTCTTACTTCATTCTTCTTATGTAAGACGGTTTATTAAAGCATGAGATGTTACCCATTTTATTGACAGGAAGTCCCACTTGGTTTTAAAATCTTGTTTCTTATTCAAAAGGATGAAAATGGAGGAAAAACTGAAGCCTCAAGATCACCTGAAACTTTATGAATTGTACTCTGGTTTCCTGCACGTGATAATTCCAAAAGTTCCTCTTTTCATACCTCTGAAGAAAACCCCTGTTCTTCAGGAATATGACGTGACTTTTAAAGGAGGGAGAAGCAGTAAAGAACTATAGCAAAGTAATCTGAATGAGACTGGGGTGTGTTCTATACAATGTGGCTGACTCTAGTTGATTTAACTTAAGCTCTTAAATCTCTGGTCCCTCAAACAGAAAAACAGAACCAAACAGTTTAAAGACAAGATTCTATGACGTTTAAGATCTATGCGCGTGCACAAGTTCAGATGGTTTGAAAGTATGTAAAATTCATTTTACAAATAGATTAATTGTAAAGGACAAAGTTTTGGGGTAGTGGAAATTAAAACTCTCTACTTGGTTTGAGTGGGGGGAAATGCACAATTCTACCACGAGGGGGCAATAATTCACTTTTACTCTAAGAGCATTGATTAAAAAGGGTTTTTTTGTTTGTTTTTAAGAAAGCATGCAGTGGATCTTTGGGGCTCTAACTACTTAAATAATTTCTTGTAACTCTACTTGGAGAATTTTCTTTGTAGCCATAAGTAAAAGTTCTTTAATGGACTAAACAGTTGTAAGACTCAAGTGCCACACAAGAAGAAATACAATTAAAAAAGATATTTGAAGGTAAAAGGGAGGTAACGATAGGACAAAAGAAAATTAAGACGACAAATCTGCTACTCAACACAATTCCTATGGGATGTGGAGATACAGGAGTGAAAAGTAACGGCTCCCATGTGGTAGGTAGAGAAGAACATGGGGTACTAGTCTAAGCCTACAGATCACCTAAGTGACAGGTGTGACATGAAGTCAGTCAACACGGAATACTTTGAAGGGATGCATGAGCCATGAAGGATCACGAGGGCAGTTTCTCCTCTGTGCCCCAGAAGCTCTCTGAACCTTCTCCACTGTGAAATTTCTCACCATCTACTACAAGTTTGTTTGGCTACGTATGGCCACTATTTGGTAAATAATTAAAAATAGCTTCGATTTAATGTCAATGTAACATGCCATAGAGTCTTCCCAGAAAATCAAGTTATGAATATTCAAACTGACCTCAACTAAGACAGCAAAGATACATGGGCTAGGTGCAAACACTGTGAGTGTGGTCAGGAAGCAGGACCATGGGGCCTTTGTCATCCATTATAAAACGAGCTCTCCTGCTCTCCTGGGGCTCCCACTTCTGCCCATAACTTCAGTTTCATATACATGGACTATGTAGGCTGCCCTAGCCCTAAATAAACCCTGTGACTTTTTTTGGCTTACCTACCTAAAAGCTTCAGGTCCTCTTTGGTGTCAATTACATATTCCCAAGAGAGTTCAACATGCCTTGGCCACCCTTATAGAGTCAAATCAGAGCCTTGGATGCCTGACCAGCTCTGACAGGGACACTCCCAGCCTGGAGGAGCAGGGAGGTGAAATCTTAGACTGGGCAGGATTCTACACTACACATGGGCTTTGAGGTCAGACAGTCCTCGAATCAAAACAAAGTTATACCACTTAGAAGCTAGTAACCCTGGACTAGTTTGTTTTTCTAAACCTTAGCTTTCTCATTTCTAGACTGGTGATAGTAATAGTGCCCGCCTCAACATTGCTGTGAAGAGTAAAAGAGAGTATATATAAAATTCCACATATGACACCTGGCATACAAATGCTAAATAAACTATAGCACCATATAAGGTGCCTTCTGTGTATTATTTCTAATCCTGCAAGGTAAGCATTATTTTCCATTTTGCCAATGAGGAAATAGGTTTAGAGAAGTAAAGTAAATAGCTCAAAATTACATAGCTCAGCAGTGATTCAAACCAACATCTGGCAGATTCCAAGACCTATACTCTTTCCACTATACTCTGGATCCCTTGTGCCCAGCAAAATGCCTTTGATCTCATAATCATTTAAATGGCTGCTGAACAAACAAATTAATAAGTAAATACTAAGCTGGAGAAATGCATCAACCTCCCTGCTCAGTCCCATACAATATCAGGGTTCCCCTGAGCCCCATTGCTCCCCAGTGGGCCAGGCCTACAACCTGTATTTCTCGTATCAATGATTCCCTGGAGTGAAGGCCCGCAGAGCCTGAGATTCCCAGGCCAAGCAGCACATTTAGCAACACCAACTCAGTCTCAATGGTATCTGGGGCAAAACTCAAGGTAAAAATAAAACATAGAATGCTTATTTTTCAGCTGGAAATTGGAAAAGTTTTAGACCAAAAGTTTCAAAAGCCAGTTTATAGCCCAGGGATAGAATCCTCCAGAGATTTTTTTTTTTTTTTAAATATAGGTTCCCAAGCCATGTACCAACTCCTAGAAGTCCAAATTATTTTTAAGATTCAGAGGTAATTCAGTACAAAGTTAAAATAAGATGCAAGAACATCCTATAAAGTGCTGCTGAAAAGGTGTAGACAGGAGAAAGGGAGGGGGAGAGGGAGGGAAGGAGGACAGATGGACAGACAGACAGACTGAGAGGACTTCAAAGTAAACGGCAACCTCCTTCCAAATTGGCTTGGGAATCTTCCAAAACATGACAAGCAGCAACCTGCTTTCTGCCTGGACTCCATTTTCCAAGTTCTACTTGTGGGTGATGCCCCAAGAAGAATGTAACTAGATGTCAAGTTCCCCATGTCAGGGGACACGTGGACACCCAAGGAAGAGCCCTTATTATGCTCCAGTCGAGGTGGTACAGGTCTTTAGTGCCACGACAGACTCATTTCTTCCATGTTCATATTCTGGAAACGTGAGTTACTCTACACAATCTCTTGATTTATTCAGCAAACAGGTTTGCTGTTTTGAAAAGTGGCATAGTTGGTTTGCAAAAAAAAAAAAAGAGAGAGAGAGAGAAAGAAAACAAAATTGCAACTGGAAAAAAATTAAAACAATTCTCATGCTTGGGTCTTGTGCCTAACTCAGATGCAGAGTTGGTGCTTAGAAACTGAAAAGTTAAAATTAACTCCCAGACCTGGGGACACAAATGCCAGTGGTATCAAGAAGTTACTACTTGGATTAAAGAAAGAAGGGAGCCCAGATAAGCCTTTCCTTCTCTCTCAGAAAGGTGATGTTTCTGAGTTTCTTCCGAATTATTAAATCATCATCATACAGGTATAAGCTGGGTGCCAGGCGCTAAGTGCTTTACATATGTTAACTCATTTAGTACTAAAAATATCCCTGTGAAATCAACACTAAATTACCCCTATTTTTTTACTTAAAATTTTTTTCACTGAGACATAATAGCTGTACGTATTTTCACAGTACATGTGATAATTTGACCCATTCATATAAATAAATCCAGGTAACTGGGATATCAAGCATCCTAAATATTTATCCCCATTTTTCAGAAGAGGAAACTGAGGATCAGAGAGATTAAATAACCTAAGATGCCACAGGCAGTAAGTGGTGATGCTGGGATTTAAATTCAAGTAGCCTGGTCCCAAAGCTTATTCTGCTGTTCATTATGCTATAATTTCTCTCTTCACCTTTGTGATATAACAAGTATAATTGCCTAAGGGGGAGAAGAAGTCAGTGTTACTTTCCTGCTGTCAGTCATAAACTCCTCAAACCCCATAAACTGGTCATTCACTTACATTGCCGAACCATTAAATCCATAAAACAAAGCCTGGGCCCATTACTGGTTTGACACAAGACCAGGATGATCAAGGGTATATTTTCTTTGTTATCCTTTCAGGACCAGGAATGTAAACAAACATTTGCCAAAATAGTCTCTGTCCACAAGTGTAAACCAGACAAATGTTCGATCACTGTACAATCTCTGTTAACTACCCAAGTAGCAGTAATGGATTTCAATGAGGGAGGGAACTCCTTGGCCGGGAACTCTAAATAGCATGTTCAGTAGACCTCATGATTATTATTAGAGACATTATGTGTCTAAGGTTTCAAAGAATCTACAGCCTTGCCGGGTTATCTTGATCCTAGTATCTTTGTCTATGACTCCCAGATATTAAAACAGTAGACATGGCTAATTATCTTTTATAAAGAATATTTAATAAAATGGATTTCTCTTCATTTGGAAATAGTATTTCATTCCCCAGAAAAAGTATAGATGATTAAACATATAAACTAAAATCAAAGGCAGTTACTATACACGTGCACATACATACATAATATCTATAAGTGTCCTAAGTATTCCTTATCATCATGCTTATATCAGTATGTTCTGATCAGTTTTATTTCACTCAGGTATGAAAGAAAAGCATGAGAAATCAAACATTTACAAACATGAATCTTTTTTTTTTTTTTTAAGAGAGTCTTACTTTGTCACCCTTGGTAAAGTGCCATGGTGTCACAGCTCACAGCAACCTCCAGCTCTTGGGCTTAGGTGATTCTCTTGCCTCAGTCTCCCGAGTATCTGGGACTACAGGTGCCCACCAGAATGCCCAGCTATTTTTTTATTGCATTTTGGCCAGGGCTGGGTTTGAACCTGCCACCCTCAGTATATAGGACCGGCGCCCTACCCACTGAGCCAAAGGTGCCACCCCAAATATATCCTTGTTTTTTCTCTTCTTTCTTTTTTTTTATTTTTTGCAGTTTTTGGCTAGGTCTGGGTTTGAACCTGCCACCTCCAGCATATGGGGCCGGCACCTTACTCCTTTGAGCCACAGGTGCTGCCCAAAAATATTTTAAATGTAAACAAAATAATTTAAAATTTATCAGCATTGAATCAAGAAGTATCTAAGAGAGGATTCAGATTCTAAACAATTGGAGAAGAAACAGATTCCAAAATTCCATTCAATTGTAGCAAAAGGCAAAACCTGGAGTTTGACAAGAAACACTATATAAAGCGTATCAGGGAGCTATGATGTAATACGTGCAAAACAAACTTTTCATGATCTTAACAGGGAGGCCTCGAGGATGGGTACAGAATCTCGAGCTAAACTGATCAATACAATTGAGTTTAAAAGTCTGTAACAATGAACAGGCACAGCTTAGGACACAAAGGGAAAATAAGACGGGCACTGCACATTTACTGTGCTTGACTATTACACCCTATTTGGCTTTTGACGATTTTTTTTTAAGTCAGAAAAATCCAAACAAGGATGCCAAAAAAATAAATAAGTAATAATAGGGACTTTGAGAAAAGACTACAGAGAATGCTTTGCCAAGAAACATAAAAAGATGCCAAGGCTCACAAAATATGTAAAAATTACCTTTAAAAAATAAGATGTTTTCTACCTTTTACTGTCACTAATCAAAAACAGAATTACAACTCCAAAGCTATAGCCTGGTCACAATAAAAGCCTTTATCTATTAGGGAAGTTAGAGACTGGGTTACCGAGAACAGATGTGAAAAAGGCTTTCTCCTGTACCATGTTTAAAAATTAGGTAACCATTTTTTCTGATAGCAGCTTAGAAATCAGAAAATAAGGAATAAATTAAGAAACTCCTGCAAGTTGCTTCCAATCAGTTTTAGTCTAATACAAAACATACACAATTGGTGGGTGATGAATGTTAAAAGAAGATCCGTACTTATATTTTAACTGATTTTGCGTGTTTTCCAAATCTCCCTACCGAAACGCTTAAAATTCTACCAATATAATGCCGAGGGTTCATCATCTAAATGTTTTATTAAAAGTTAAGTTGGTTCTAACGGAAAGCAAATCCTTTGAAGGGCAACTGCAGCTGTGTTTTAACATCTCTCCATTTAATCTTCAATTGTGGGTCACTGACGGTTTCAGCAGCAGTACAGCAGGCCGCCTTAAAAATTATGACAACTCTGCACAACTTCTCCGAGACATATATGTGTATTCGTGTGTGTATGTGTGTCTAGAACATATCCCGCCCCCTGCCCCCGGAGTACATCTGGGCATACCCGTGAGAGAACGGTTTACTTTCACATAAATGTGTCTTTATCTTATAACAGATTTATATTTTTTAGGACTATGACCAATAAATTGCAAGTTTCTCTAAAAATAAGAGTAACAATTCTTGAGAATTAAAAAGTATACACTCAAAAAGAGTTGTAAAACGGCTATCGTTAAGAGCCTATGACTTGAGTCGTAACTAGCGAATGCTACTTTTCTGGTTCTCAGAAAGAACATTTTGCACTGACCAGCAAGCCTCCAGGGCCCAATGGTCTTATGCCATGAAAGAAGGTAAAATAATTCCTATTAACTAAGGGCACAGTATGACTTAACATCTCCCTCCCAGATTCCATATTTATAAATAAAACGTGGAAACAACCACAAATCTGGACAAGGCAGATGGTGTTTTGTGAGGAAGGGAGAGAGGGGGAAGAGAGGAGGAAGGAAGATGCCTACCAGATGTGAGGGCTTGGTTCTCTCTTAAAGATGAGACTTCAAAAAGGTATAAAAACTTAGAAATGATAATTATGGCTACCCCTCAAACACATATTGGCTTAGGGAATCATTTGTTCATATTTATTATTTTATACTACACTTTAATATTTAAGATATCCAAGACTGCTTTACATAAAAAATAAAGGAAGAAAAAGTCAGTAAAAGCCAAGAAGCTAAATAAGAACAATTAAGGCAAAATACATCTATTTTTGGAAATACAAATACCCGCGCCCATGAGGAGTATACCATTCCTGGACATACTGCAATGCCAGGTTGGCGTGCAGAGTAGTTGGAGCAAGCCCTTATTCCATTTCCTACCCCCCAAATCAGCTTAATATTGCATCCTCAGATAGAGGAAATATCAGATATTAAACTGTCAAGAACAGATATTATAGTTCATCTTAGCCAAAGGCCATGAAGAGACAAGAGACCCATTTTATAAATATCTTATTTATAAATTATTCACTGAGGTTACCAAAATAGTAGGTGAATATTTTATGCATGATAGGATGTGATTTTTGAAGGTACCTTTCAGAGCTTATAAACGGTTATAAGGACTGCTTTGTTGTAGATCTTATCCAAAGGATTTCCATAAAAGAAACCTCCGAAAGATTGCATCACAAGGACATTCGATGGAATTAGAATGTTCCTAACACAGCAGAATGATAAGTGCTTGAGGTGATGGCCGCCTCAGTTATGCTGACTTGATCATTACACGTCATTTGCCTGTATTATATTTTTGGGGCATCTATAAATGTCTAAACAAATACAAAAGGGAAGGAAACTACTGACAGGAAGATTAGGGCAGTGCTTATAAAGTGCTTCACTCAACTGTGAGGACACTGAGCCAATCCGGAAGGGTCAATGTGGATAGAGAAACGCCCAGCCAACAGCAACACGGGAGCCGAGAAGCCTTCACTCAGATGGATTGACCCTCTGCAGTCAGCTAACACAGCAAGATGAGTGCCCCCAAGTGAAGTGAGACTTAGAGCAAGGCGATTCTCAGATCCAGGCAAAATGGTAACACAACTGTTGGTTTTAAGTTTTTATTAAACTTGAGGATATTTGTCATGTGTAACAGATAACCAGAGTAGATGGTATCCCATTGGGACGACTGCTGAAGTAACACTGAAAGGCACTGCCTCTTTCCCAGACTCACTCTCTACTTAAATGGCATTGCTATTAAGTGCATGTGAACACGGGTGAAAGGATTTGGTTCATAAATGCACAGTAAATTTTTTTGCAAGTTTTCGTTTTGTTTTATTGAGACAGAGTCTCTCACCTTGTCACCCTTAGTAGAGAGACATGGGATCATTGCTCACAGCAACCTCAAACTCTTGGGCTCAAGTGATTCTCTTGCCTCAGCCTCCCTAGTAGCTGGAACTACAGCCACCAGCCACAATGCTGGCTATTTTTTTTTTCTTTTCTTTTTTAGTTGGCCAGGGCTGGGTTTGAACCCACCAGCCCCAGAACATGTGGCCAGCACCCTAACCACAGAGCTACAGGTGTCCAGCCAATTTTTTTGCAAGTTGTTACAGCAAATATTTCAGTAGCACAATTCAGACAGAATGGGACACCCGTAAAGATAACTTAGCTGGGTACAAGATTATAGAGTTATGTCTCCATCTTTTGAATCTTGAATGCTACTCCACTACCTTTTTTGGATATTAAAACTAAAAGTCTGAGGGTACTTTGATTTTGATTTTTATTCCTTAAATAGAAAGCATTGTCCTCATGGATGCTTGTAGAATTTTCTACTTATCCTTTGCTTTCACATATTTTATGCCAGACTGTGTCTCTGTATTGACCCTTCTTTCACCTATAGCTCTTTTTTTAATTTTTTTTATTGTTGGGGATTCATGGAGGGTACAAGAAACCAGGTAACATTGATTGCATTTGTTAGGTAAAGTCCCAAACCAGGGCATTTTTCAATTCAAGGTTATTGTTGTTAATGTCTATCTTCTTTTTCATCATTATTTTCATGACTATGTCTTTATGTTCAAAATTCTGTTCGAGTTGCCCAAGTTTTTCCTCCATATCATTATTCCACTTCTCAGATGCTCAGTTCTGTACCTGACACTCTACATTTTTATCTGGCTACTCTATATTGAAGTTTGCTCTAATTCTTTACCTCACCTGACTTCTTTTAATTTGACCATGTCATCCCTTTTTCTCAGCCTATTCACTTTTACTTTCTTACCTAGTTTGTGAATGCTATGTCTTCTCTACATTCTACTAGGGACAAACGTTGCCATAATTTTTACTCAGTTCTTATATATATGAGATATTTAATATCTGAATTCTGAAATTTGTTAAATTCTAGAATGAGTTCTCTCTTAGTCTACAATAACCATTACATAAGTTCATTTTTTGCTTTTCTTCAAGACAAGAAAAATAAAGAATGAAAAAGGTCTGCTCATATCTAACAGATGATTAATTGTGGGGACTGCCCCCCACTCACCTGTGTGTTGATTAATTCCATTTTCATCCCAAGCACTTCATTTGCTCATCCTCCAACCTCATTATCCAGTTTTAGGCTGCTTTCCTTTACTCCAACTATGTTGAACTAATCTCTGCTCGGCATAGAACTTTCTCTTAGCTGGTGTCTGGATCTCTAACACACTAAAGGGAAATAATTATAATCTTTAACATGTACTTCCATCAGGGTTCTTTCCATCATCTCCCTGACTTAACATTCCTCAAGAGAACCACAATTTCCAGGACACAATGTGCTACCACCACCTCCTTACGTGTTTGTTTTCTGGGTGTTGGTGAATATTTGTAGGAAGAGTAATACCAACAGTCTTTAGAGAGAAAGAGGAATCTGGCTTCATAGACAGTTTATCCTTGTCCTTAGAACCACTGGCTCTGAAGCCAGACTGCGTGGATTCAAATCCTAGCCACATTTCCTTAACTCACTCAAACCACACAGCTAATATGAATTACTATTACACCACATTTACTCATGTGGAAATTAGAAATAATATCTTCCCTATACAATTAGTGCAGTACTTTGTCGATATACTTACTATAACATCTGGAATGTTATAAGCATTCACTATTAGCTATAATTATCATTCTGTTGTTGTTATAAAGCACAGGCCATGGCACAAAAGGATACTTGTCCAGCTTTCTAATTGTTTCGGATTTTTCATTTTTAACCCAGGGGCCAGTTGGATGAGAGTGGAGGAAGCCATTTCCTAGCTTTCATGTGGGAATAGTCATCAGTGGCATAATATAAATAACCCTCCATTTATGATTTTCAATTCAGTCTTTTTACCATTCAGTTGCTGGACCTCCCCTCTGAATCATGACAACAGATTGACTGTTACTTTTTAGTTTAAAATATTACCCATTCCATCCTTATAAGTATTTTAGGGAGAATTCAGGAAGGGTGGTGGCAAGGGAAACCCCCTCAGATACCAAACCAGGGGCCAGCCATCATTAATCCTCTGTTCAAATATTTTGTACTACCAGTGTGCAACTAAAGTTTAAATGGTTGAGTACACACAAGTCCAATTGTGTTTTGTTTACTCCAATGGCAAATGTCAAATTCTAAAAATCTTGACCATAAATATTAGTATAGTTCAGGACCTTGAGCGTTCATCTACTCTATATATATGCATATGCCTTAAAATGTGTCTATATCCACTTATCCTTGAAAAAGCATTTTAGAGACCCAGGAGAATACTTAATACATCTTAATAACCTTAAGTACACCAAGGAGCTCTTGTTTATTTGAACTCCAAAGCCCCTTCTGTGGTTCCTTAAGTACAGCTTCTCACAGAAAGAAAAATAGTTGGCTACCAGGTTCCGCATCAACTTTATGTTCTCTAAACCTTTTTAGACCATCCCTTATCCTTTTCAAAAGTATATAGTTAACAGCTGTTCTGCTTAGCTGACAAAATTTGCATATACAATTAGCTCTACATAAACACATGCTGCCTATTCTTTTGAAATGTCATATTTATTTTAAATGAGATACTAAAAATCTAGTCTCAAAGTATTTCAAATTATCCTATAAAGGTTTCTCCATCACCATGGTTCTAGCCTAAACTTTTGATTCCCTTCACTAAAGGTACTTAGATTATTATTAGTAGTAGTAATGGAACTAGAAATGCCATTCCAAATTTTATGTACGGAACATTTAAAAGTTGTAAGTTCCAACTGGGCGTGGTGGCTCGTGCCTATAATCCTAGCAATTAGGGAGGCTAAGGTGAGTGGATTGCTTGAACTCAGAAGTTCAAGACTAAGCAAGAGTGAGACCCCACCTCTACTAAAAATAGAAAAACCCAGCTGGGAGTTGTGGGGCACCTGTAGTCCCAGCTGCTTGGGAGGCTGAGGCAGGAGAATCACTTGAGCCCAAGAGTTTGAGGTTGCCGTGAGCTACAACAATGCCATGGCATTCTACCAAGGGCAAAAGAGTGAGACTCTGTCTCCACAAAGAAAAAAAAAAGCGGTGGATACTTTCCAACAATCACCTCGGTATAGGAGAGCAATGCAGCATAGACCACAGGGGTTAAAAACACACTGTGTGACTAAGCCTAGATTTCAGCCTTAGTTCTGCTGCTACAACTTATCCAAAGCCTCGCAGCTGACATCTTCTCTAAGGCTTGGTTTCTCATCTACAGAATGTGAGAAACAGGAATTCCTACCCGATTATGTGGATGTTTTGATTAAACACTAACACAAAGTTTAGTTCAGGTCACAGCACAGTGAATATTCAACACAGGGCAGTGGTGGCAGTGATAGTGGCCGTGATGGTAACAAATAACAAAGAACATTGATGAGACCAAAAGAGCAAGAGTCTATCTTCTTAATCTTCCTCAAAGCAATCACATGAATCAATCCAACTCAGAGCCAAACCAGAAAAAAGACTGGACCATATCCCCCGACGGCATCGCAAGTCCAGCCCCAGGGCTCTGCTGCCCACCTCAGTCCCAGCATGGACTGCTAGTTGTCCAAGGGGTATTAGAAGTCTCTCTTCTTACCTCTGATGGATGGTGACTGCTGGTTTGGCTGGGATCCATTTTACATCCTCTGACTTAAACAGCTTTGCAAAAGTAATTTTTCATTGTTTTGAGAGGATAAGTAACACTGCAGAAGTGCTCATGTCCAAAAGAGTGAGGATCAGGCAACAGAAGGAAAACACCCAAAGGAAAACAAATGGGTAGAAGAGATAAATTCCCTTCAGGATGAATGTTTACCAAAAAGAAATTACATCCACAGTTCTCTCAGTTGGGGACCAATGGCAAGTTACATGCCCCCTGTTTAGCAGCTGAAAGCCAGCCAGACCCTGTGGCTTGGCTCCCTCACAAGCTTTAAATACACGAACTCACAGAACAGCACCCAAGTCAGCAAATAATGTGCACATTGCTCTCAGCTAAGAATTGAGAGAGGACAGAACTTTTTCAGTAAGTGAAGCTTGAAGAGCTTATACAGATAAATAGCTTCGGTTTTTGCTAAAGTACAAAACATTCAATTAAATCCTCAAAATCTCTGAAGGATCATTTAAAACAATGCCAGTGTCTGTCTTCTCTCTTTAAAACTAAGAGAGGCTATAGGAAACTTCAAACAGATAAATGTTATCTTCTCAGTAGCCACTTTCTTCTTTTTTATACCTCCTGAAATGAGTTTCCACTGTGAAGAGAGATGCAAGGTGATTCTGTCTGTACTTGCACCTCTGGGTTTAAAGAAGTCACTGTCTAAGGCAAAACATCTGCTGGAGAGGAGAACAGTTGCCAGCTGGGGGTCACCTGACCCCAATCCGTCCTCCTGTTCATAGGAGGGATCTGTGCATCTCTTTGCCTACCTATTTTAAGCCTTTCTGGTGATTCTGATGTTCTCCTTGGTTTGAGAACCCCTTCTCCAGATCCGTACCATTAAGATCATTTTACTGATAGTCTTTTTAAGTGGACTGACATTATAAACGTCATTGCTAGTTTATAGGTGCCCACGCACATCCATATTCTTTACAACTTCTGAGACAGGTGTTATTTTAGAAATGGGAAAACTAAGGTTTGGTGAAGTTATGTGATGGCAAAAGTCACAAAGCTCCTCCTAAAGGGGTCGGGATAGGAACCGCAGAGCGTTCTGTCATTAGCAGTACGTCCTACTGCCCGTTACACAAGAGCTGAAAGGATTAGCATGAAGTAGGAGCGGAGTAGAGGAAACTAGCTTTGGGGGAAGGCTACAGATCAAGAAGAATTCAGTCGCCCAGGCTTTATCAGCCAGCGCTCTGTCACTCTACTTGAGGTCCTCTTCCACTGACCCCCCAGTTCTGAAGCAACAAGGCCCCCCAACTGCTGGAGAGCTGCTCATGAGCACTGTGGCCCACTCACTCACCTGACCTTCACGGCACCACAGCACCACTAGGCTTGTCGATGAGGTGCAGATGCATTCTAGGCCACAAAGTTGAATCACAAACACCAGTGCCCCAGAATTAGATAGTCTTGGTTTTGTAGTGATTTCAAAACATGTCGTTTCATCCCTAAATAAGTCGTCTAACTTAACTTGGGTACTCAATAGAGCTTTATTAATTATATAACTATTATCTCATACTTGAGGAAACTGAATTATTGTCCAGAGGGCACATGCCACCCCCTAGCTCCCACTGAGGTTGGCCCCATTACCAGGCACTTGGCTTGACCTCCGTGTGCTGTTTTTCATCCCACGACTGTGGGGTATGGTTCAAATCCTTACTGAACTAATTGACATGCTAAACCATCAAGTAGGATTTTATAATCCAATTTATTTCTCATCATTTGGGCTGTTGTTTTAACCAAACTGCACTAAGTTATTTCAGGACATATGTGCATTCCAGCATTCCTCTACCCAGGCTAGAAAAAGTACTATACTTTGCTAGTGAATCAAAGTTTACTCTGTTAAAAAACCCATGATGTGAAATTAAGCTAATTATACAAAACACAAAATTTAAGTTTTAAACCATGTAGTAATTCTTTTTATTACACTAAAAATTGATATCAATGGACAAGAGTTACCTTGTGAAAACTAGCTCTCTTCAGATTAACACATTTCCTTTACACTAAAAAGCCATATTAATATAAACTGTGTTTTTATTCTCCACGTATCCGCCAAATCATAGCTTTCAGTACTCCCAGCTCAGAGATAGCCACAGCCCAGGAAAGTCCTTGCTAATTCAAGATCTGTAATACACAGACAGTAGCCTCCTTTATTTTCTTTTTAAATGCCACCAAAATGCATGAGTGTTATCATGCTGTATTACTTTCAGATACTTTATACTCGCAAAGTTAACTGAATCATCGGTAGTAACTCACAGAAATATTGTACTAAAAATAGAAAAATCAAGTGAAATAGAATAAAATTTGCAGAAGTCCATTTACACAGAACTAACCACCACCGTGAAACAAGCAATGGAAGTAAGCTTCAGAATATTCCAGAGCATTCTTTCTATCATGTGTAGTTCTGAACACGTAGTAGGGGAAAATCCTAGGCAAAAGTTGTCAAAGAAGATGCATTTACCTAATTTTCTTTTTATCATCTCAGCAATGACCATAAAGCCAGATAGTACATCTGAAATCCAACTCTGACATTCCTAAGTATTAAAAAGAGGGTGTTAAATACACATGTGTAATCTGTTCCTTGTCTCTGTGTGTGGGTTTAATGGAGAGTGACTGGGCATAGCAAAAGAGGACCCCCGTTACAGATCAGTGTCTGCGTCTACCCCCACTTGGGCTTAGCAAAATGTTAAATAGTTGGCTAGAAAATTTAAAGTTAACCACACTAATAGAATGTCATGTTTTTTAAAAGTCTATGTCACTAAAAAATAATGCCTAAAAATGTTGGTAACATAATATAGGTGCATATTTTTTCAAGATAATACTCAGATGAAGTAAAAGATTGTTCTTGGCCAGGCGCAATGGCTCACGCCTGTAATCCTAGCACTCTGGGAGGCCAAGGAGGGTGAATGGATTGTGCTCAGGAGTTCGAGACCAGCCTGAGCAAGAGCAAGATCCCATCTCTACTAAAAATAGAAAAACTGAGGCAAGAAGATTGCTGGAGCCCAGGAGTTTGAGGTTGCTGTCAACTATTACACTTGTGACACCACTGTACTCCACCCAGGGCAACAGTGAGACTCTCAAAAAAGATAATTCTTATGTAATTTCTAGAGTTGGTCTCACAAATAAAGACCAAGAGACCACAAAAGTAGTCAAGTGGGCAAAGAGAAGAAAGAGCAGAAGTGGGTAAAGAGGAGGAGCTGGCAGTAAGTTGAGGTGACAGAATCAAGTGGAATCAGTGACCAAATGGGGAAGAAAAATAAGGTGACAGAGTTTAGGATGATTTCCAGGTTGTGGCTAAAGTAAGGAGGGAGGTGTTGCCTCCTAAAATAGGAGGTCAAAGAGCTCTTTTGAAAAGAGAGTTAGAAGTCATTTGAGATGACTTGAAGTTGGGATAGCCAGATGGAAATGTGAAGTTCAGGCACTGGGAAAATGAAGGCCCTAAGAAAGAGCTGGCAGAGAAAAAGAGGAAAAAGGCGGTCACGGTGGATAATAGGGAGCCCCTGGGGGAGACTAAGACCCAAAAATACCCAGGGTATCCCTGAAAGAAGGAAGTTTGCCTCTTCCACCAGGAGATACAAGTCGTAAGTTGGTATAGTATTTGAAGACACATAGATAGGAAAAAAGGTGAGGAAATTTACTTCACCTGTCTGCCACCAAAAGAAAACAGCTTCCAAGAAGAAACAGTGACAGTTAAGGGTAACTCCGATGCAGAATGAGGACAGCTCAGACAGACAGCAGGTGACAGGACTGTCAAGATGGCCCGGGGGGCAGCTGAGATTGTGAAGACACTTGTCCTCATTCCAAGATTTCTTCAACCTTAGGCTGAACCTTGGTTAAAAAAAACTCTGAAGTAGTAGAAAGGGATGAACTGGAAAACCTGCAAGAGAGTATTTAGGGGGCACTTTTTGTGTCTATTTCATGGGAGGTGTGGGTGGCTCAAGGGATAGGTCCTGGAAAGCCATCTCTTTCTCCAGATCACCAAAGTTCTCAGAGGTGTCCAACCTTTGTTCTTCTCTGCCACACATGGGAAGAAAAAGAGTTCTCTTAGGCTACACGTAAATACACAAACACTAACAACAAAAACAAAAGGTCTGTGCATAATTTTTACAATATTTAACACCAGAGATAAACAAAACAGTCCTCATGTAATCTGCATGCAGCCCACGGGCTGCAGCTTGGACACCTCTGTGTGAGACTATATTGTTCAACCTTATGTAATAGCCATGATGCAAACGTCTCAGAAACACCACTCAATGGAGTCTTCAATTATACATACACACACACCTCTCTAATCTGGTGCTGAGTTTAAATTAACAATGTCCCCATCAATTTAAAAGCTCAGATGGCATTTCCACTATTACAAGCTAGTCTATGCATGTTAAGCCTTTTATAAAAGTAAATCAAAGGTCACATAAAATAATCAACTTTTGAAAAGCAATTGGCCACAGAAATTACATATATACTCATAACAAATACATATATGTATTTAAATTATCCACTCTCTTCCATTTACTTCTATGCTCATAAAAATGCTAGTCTTAAATTTATCACCCATTTAATATATATATGTAAAAAATGTTTTAAGGATCACCATATTATCACTCTTAAAATTTGACAAAACCCATGAACAGATTACTGGGGCAGCACATATGCCAAGTTTCACTTCTCAGGGATATTTTAAAATTCATTTTCATAAAGCAAGTTTTCAAGAAGTTGACACGCTTTTAATTTTATTTGCCTTAGCTGGCACCACTCAAGACGCATACAGCTTAGAAGGCAGGAACAGATGCTAAAACTATCACCGTACAACACAACAGGTTATAAATTCAGCATTTTTTGGTACAACTTTGGATTCTTCTTAATCCATCTAAAAATTAAAGACCTTGCACTTGGACCTGATAATCTAGTCTTCAGTATCCAACTGTGAAAGCTCAAAGCTCTTTGCCACCGTGGAAGTCTTGGACCTTCATCTAAAAAAGTAAAATTACCACAGTTGTGATATTCCTTTTTCCCTAAGCTTTTAAAGGAATGCGTATGCTCTTTGCTCACAATGGGCAAAGGACAGAAAGTCTGTGTTAACCAGTTTGATGAAAATATTTCAAATTGTATATGAAAACACCCCACTGTACCCCATGATTGCATTAATGTACACAACTATCATTTAATAAAAAAAAAAAGATAATTCACAATGGAGGAAGTGGGACTGGTAAAAAAGAAATGGAAGTGGGATTCCCCCTCATTGGTAAATAAATATACCTTACAACAGATGAAGTGTTCTTTTAAAAACACAATAGAGTTATCTTTTAAAATGCAAAGGAGTCTGGGAAAGTGTGATCAGATTGGCACTCGCTCTTTGCTGGTAGCATAAAGGCAAGTACAAGTTCTCTGGAAAGCCATTAGGCAGTGTGACTATATCGGTAAAATACATTGTATCATTTTATTCAGTATTTCCACTGCTCAAACTATGGTAAGAAAATAATCTAGGTTACAAAATGTATTAAAATCTTTACATTTGAGCAGGCTTAAAAAATCATAGACTTATTACATATAAAGCATCTTATTTCTATAAAAGGTCATACATATATTTAATGTACATTTTACACAATATTCAGAGATACATAGGTCTATAAAAATCCCACCACCCAGTCAATACATGCCAGCACTTTGTTTAAATTTACTCCCAAGCTTTATACCTATTTTTCATCTAAATGGGTTTTTAGACAATTAGATTATATTCCATATATGTTACTCCTATTTTTAACTTAAAGATTTATTGATATTTTCTTTGCTGTTTATTTTATAAATACAATTTCTATCATGTTCCATTTGTTTATATGCTTCTTTATTCAATGCCCAGTATCACTGTATTGGACATTTATGTTTCCAATGTTCAGCTATTATAGTGCTAAATGAGCACACTTATTCCTAATATTTATACCTATTTTTTTCTTTAGATTTTTTGTGTTGGAATAAGTCACAGGTTATAAACGATTTATAATTTTTTGTTTTTTATACACCCTACCTTTGGCAAAAATGTATGATTTTTTTATTTCAGATTAATAGGAGAGTACAAATTATTAGGTTTACTTGTTTGCATTTGTTAGGGATAGTTCAAGTTGTGGTTCAATGCCCTTCACCCAGCGAGTGTGCTGAAGATCCTTACATCGTGCACATGAGGTGAGAGCTTACATACCCTCCCCATCCTCTCTCCCCTCCCCCCAACTTGAATTTAATTGCCTTTCTCTCTCACATGATGGGGGTAGTTTATCTATGGTTTTATATCAGTATTGCATACGTTGAATATTTGCTTTTCCATTCTTGTGATACACTACTAAGAAGAATGTTCTTCACCTCCCTCCAGGTTAATACAAAAGATAAAACACCCATCTTTTTATGGCTGAATAGTATTCCATGGTATACATATACCCCAGTTAATTAATCCATTCATGTGTTGATGGACACTAGGGTTGTTTCCACATCTTGGTGATTGTGAACTGAGCTGTGGTAAACATTCGAGTGCAAATATCTTAATGGTAAAGTGATTTTTTCTTCTGAGTAGCTACTTTAAAATACATACTGCCTTGTTGCTAACTCTTATCTCCCTACTCTGTTATTGAATATTGGAGCTTACTTCTTCTAATTGTATTTTGTACCCACGAACCAACCTCTTCCACACCCCCACCTTCCATGCATACATTCTTCCCACCTCTGGTATCACCAACCATTCTACAATCTCTTTAAGATCAATTCTTTTAGTTCCCACAAGTGAGAGCATGTGGCATCTTTCTGTAACATAATGACCTCATTTCATGTCACATAATGACCTCCAGCTCCATCCCTGCTAGTGCAAAGGCAGGAATTCTTTATGGCTGACCGGGATTCTTTTGTGTATGAATACCACATTTTCTCTATCCATTCATCCCTTCATGGACCCTGAGGCTGACTGCTTATCTCTGGTACTGGGAATAGTGCTGCAGTAAACAGGGGGGTGCAGGGGTCCCTTTAATATGCAGATTTCTTTTCCTTTTGATGAATATCCAGTAGGCAGGATAACATAGTAGCTCTATTTTTAAGTTTCTTCAGAAATCTCATACCATTCTCCATAAAGGTTGTACTAACACACATTCCCACCAATAGCACGTGACCGTTCCCTTTTCTCTGCATCCTTATCAACATCGGGTTTTTTTTTGTTTTTTTTTTTTTGTCCTTTAAATAGGATAACAGAGTTTCTAACTGGGCTAAAATGGTATCTCCTTATGATTTTGATTTGCATTTTCATGGTGATTAATGATGTTGAACATTTTTTCATATATCTGTTGGCCATTAGTATGTCTTTTGAGAAATGTCTATTTCTTTTGCATACTTTTTAATGTGATTATTTGTCTTATTGTCAAGTTGAGTTTCTACATATTCTGGATATTAGTCTCTTGTTAGATGAATAGTTTAAAAATATTTACCCCCTTCAAAAGGTTGTCTCTTCACTCTTTGATTGTTTCCTTTGCTGTGCAGAAGCTTTTTAGTTTCTTGAAATCTCATTTATTTTTGTTATAGTTGCCTACATTTTTAGAGATCTTAGCCATGAATACCTAGATCGATGTCTTGAAGTATTTGCCCTTTTTTTCTAGTAGTTTTATATTTTTTTTGGTCTTATACAGAGTGAACAAAGTTTATATGCAACTTAAAATAGTTTAACGTAGTAAATTGTACATGAACTTTATGGCCACTCTATATTTAAGCAAGGATCTAAGTTTCATTTTTCTATAGATGGATGTCGAATTTTTCCAGCACCATTTACTGAAGAGGGTATCCTTTCCCTAGTCTATATTCTTGACACCCTTAAGAATCAGCTGTCAATACAATAATACTTCTTGACGATTTCTATTCCATTGGTCTATCTAGCTGTTCCTATACCAAAGTCATGCTGTTTTGGTTACTATAGACTTGTAGTATATTTTGAAGTCAGTATTAAATTTCACAAACCTGTAGCATAGAATCCATAATAAATTCTGTCTCCTTTATAATTAAAAAACAGCAGTCTGGGGGGAGGCAATCTCAGAACTTTTACTCTCAGTAATACTTTGCTCTTGTTATTTTTATTCCTTTGCTATTTTATCTCCCATCATATGAAGACAGACAAGATAAAAATAAGAAGCAGTTGTAGCCTGCAGTTGAGCCCCAAGATGTGATGGTGTTGAGGTTGGAACAGGTTAGCCCCGAGGAACTATAGGTTAATTCACAGGAAAGACGTCAAAATACCTCTAAGATGTGTAAATTTGCAATTCTACTGTGTTTTCTCTAAAACTTACTCTCACCAAGACTTTTAGTAAGAAATGATCCATATTACAAGTAGAGCTCCCAATATTTTCAGCAGACCATTTATGAAAATACACATTTTGCTCAGACACACACAAACACAGAACATGACCAGATGGAGTTTATAAAGACATTTCTTTTATGCCTGCTTAAAATCCTGACTCTGTCCACAATAGAATCCTTAAAATTGTGTGTGTGTGTGCGGGGGGAGGGGGGCACTATGTGAAACAACAGTCTACTAACATAAAATTATAGTGTCCTTAGAATTTAAATTTTGAGGTGGATAAAACACTTAATGAAATTAGAAGTACTATTGCCACACTAAAAAAAAAGAAAAACTAAACTAAAAATTTTATATCTAGACTAAAAATTTTTAATTTTGCTCCATTTTCTGGCATGTTTATTAAGTCAAATATTTTGCCTCTCTTTACGGTGCAGGCTTTGTAAATTCTCAAAATATTAAGACTTACAATTAATCCAGATATGCTCCATCTCAGCCTCGTGATAGTCTCTACCTACCCACTCCCTTCCCCAGCAAATGCTCTGTCTCCCTCCTTACATCATCTGAAATCTTTCACTTGAGAATTCTCGCAGAATTCCTTAACATACAGAAACCAAAAGCTTTCTTTTTAAAATACACACACTCTCTCTGCCCACAACACTGTCAGCACAAAAGGTCGTTTATTAGAGCTACAATATCCCACCCACTTAGTGAAAATAAACACAATAAAATAGACCCTAATTCCCCAGGCCATCCACCAACTTGATTAAAAATTGGGTGGCTCACCTGATGGTGGCTCCGGAAACGTGTAAAGAATTTGGAAGCTAAACATGAAGCATGCATTCAGTAAAAAAGTCCCTCCCAAGAGGCATATAACCTCTAAGGACACAGGTGACAGATGTGCCTACGGACCAAAATAAAATAAAGATCTGGCTAGCCACGCTGGGAAAGAATTTAAACACAACAAAAGCTCGTGTTAGCACATGTTGGTGCCAAATGCATTCTGCAATCGTTAAAAGCAAAGCATTTTGGTGAACTGGAGCAGGAAGGCCTGGAATTGAAATGAAAACCTTCCCAACATCTACCTTGGGCTGCCTGCTACCAACGCTACCCACATTCGGCCGCAGCCCAGGCTAACATCGTATGGCAGCAACAGAGTTAAGACTTTTCTGTAGTTGTGTTTTTAATGGATGGCAGGAATCAACACAAAGGCTCGAATCAGCACAAAACACGTTTTGAACGTTTCTCCCAGAGCAGAACCAGGTGTTGGGAACGCCTGGTATCTACAAGAGATGAGGAAAGCGCTGGTGAGGAAGGAAAACACGTTTGTGAGCAATAATAAAATAAAGATAATACTCGCTTGTTATTAACTCTGGCCAAGTCTAAACAAACATTTTGTTCCCCTCTTCCAGTTATTATTGAGTCATATGGCCACCGGCAGGAACTGTTATCACTTCATTTTCTGCAGAATGTTTCAGAAACTTGAAACCTCCCACACTTTCCCCATGTGAATACTCTGGATTTTTAAACAACCATGAAATGTTTGCTTCCAAAATTGAATATATGTGATGGCCTGGTAGTACAGCTGATCCATCACAAACTGTTTTCATGGGGAGAATGGAGGACAAATACTAAGAAGTCATTAGACCAAAAAGCTCAGTGATGAAAAAGTTACTGTGGGACAATTAGAATAATTTTAAATAATTACAATCATCATTTCTATCAACACTGTCTATATGGTGCTTCTACCTCTTTTGCTGTTCAGTAACTCAAAATGGGGAATATTTATGAGAGCGCAGCCTGACTTGCTAAAAGGAGTAACATTTTTAATGTTTTTTGTAATTTTTGTATTACAGACTCACATTAAGCACCTTCTCAAACTGTACAGACACATGAGGCAGAGGAGGCTGCTGACTGCCAAGCAATTTGCCCACATCCTACCACCAAGATGAGAAAAAAACATCCAGAATCTCAAAGTCTAATGTGTCTTGCTAGCTTGGTAATAAAATGAATCCTTGATCTTTCGAGGGCTGGTTTACAAATAAAATACCTATTTTAGATGGATGATTTGTTTTAAACAAAATCTCTCCTAAAAAAAATTATCATCTCTAAAGATCTTTGAGCCAGAGACAGCTTGAAGGAAATCCCTAATCCTAACACATCCTGCCAATTTTCCACACGTCCACGTAGGGGAGCACAGCTTCTTCAAAGTTATAGGTGTAGCCACCCGAGAACTTTTGATTTTGCTGTTACAACATCATCTTCAATTTCACCTACCAACAATTTGAAGGGAGTTCTGCCTTTTACCACTGAACTGGCTAAAGAAAGAGTTTTGTCCCAACTAAGTCTCCTCTCCAACCAATCTCCTCCCCACTGTGCTAAGGGCTAGTTCTTAAATGTTCTCAGAGGTGGCCATTTCTGCTGAGCGGATAAAGTGTTGGATTTTGCCTAAAAGGAACTCGGAATGTAAAACACCAGGTTTCATAACTCCAGCCAAGTTAAGTATGTGTGTTTTATAACAGACACCAGCCAGAAATGCAAATTATTTCTACAAAGTTCTAATCCTGTTATCAATCCCTTGAGACGTACCCCCTTTACCCTTCATCCCTCCCCTGGCTATGGTTCTACATTTTTATTGCATGTTTTAAAAAAGAAAAACACTAGTAAAGCTAACCCTAGATTCTGGTTTAGGAGTCCCAAGAGATGACACTGAGGTGTAGACTTGAGCAGTTTTCTAATTAAAAAGTCAGATGGTCTGTTTCTCTTAGAAAAGCTTCAACTCTCAGTGAATGCTTTGCTCACAGCTACTTGGCCCAAGGCCATTTTAGCATCTGCCTCTACAAAGCCTCCCTGAAGGAGGGTCTAGCAAGCAATGGAGTTTCAAGATAGCAAAGGAACCCTTCTCCAAGCACAATTCATGTCATAAACTACTTGGAAAACTTCAACCTGCAGATGAATGAGGAAAAATCAATTTCATCAAACTGTTTAGCCACTGATGAAAATATCAATCACAGTTCCTTTCTAATAGATTTTTTTTTTTAAGAAAGGCCTAGTATATCTCCTTTATAAACTCCTCAAATAACTGGCCTCAGCAGTGTTCTATGGAGTCTGTGTCCCTTGCTGCCAACCTGAGGTTCTTGCTTTGACTTCAATTGTAGCAGTTTATATACCTTTTCAAATCTTGAATCACTTTATAATCATACCTCATGAATTTTAAACTATTTAGTATAATGAAAAATCATGCATCTTATTAGAAAAATGCATATTTTACCAATTTTTTCCCCAGTCTATGGCTCAGGGAACCCTTATCCTAATAATATATCCAAATGCTAAAATATATAAACTATTTGAGATTTGGCTGGGGCTATAAAATAGATCACAATCAGATCATCTTCTTTGAGGCTCAGAAAAACGCTATTAGAAGTCACTTCTAGAAAATTATCTTTTAGTTTCAATCTCATTCTAAATCAAACAGAGTGCAGTCTAGGAACATGGGTGTTACAGTGGACTTATCTGACACTTGGTCTAGATTATGTTAACAACCACAGCCTAATAAATGAGTAAAAGAAACAGATTATAACAAGGAGTAGACTTGAAGTCGTTTGTATAAAAGTGATTTCTCCATACTGTACATAATCAATGTAAAGCATTTTTTTATTTTGTGTTTTTGGGCGTCCTCTGTAAAAACCATTAGGATAGACCTTGCCAGACATTTAAATATAAATAAAAACTATCATGGATTACATAAAATAGAAACTAAAATGAAATCCATGTCACTATGAGAAACCGCTCTGATAAATGTTTATTTCTATTGGATATGGGTATCATTCAGACCATCCGTAAATCTAACCAGTGAGGAGTCAGCATTTTGCTCATTGCATTCTGTTCACACACAGAAAGCTGCTCAGTTTCACAGTTAGCAGAACTCAGTAATGGTGGAATTCCAAAGTAATCCTTGCTTGAAAACTCTATAAAGCATGTAGTAACATTAAGAAGTAAATTCTTCATGGTCATTAATAAATCAGCTTACACCCATTGAAAATTGGGCAAGGAAAAATCTTGCAAAGGGAAAGATATTTGAATTAGGTTACACAAAGGTACCCGATTTTGAAGAAATGTAACATACATTTCTTCATACATATAACATACACATGCATGTAACTTTCTCCCAGGACCACAGGACTTCCTTCAATTATGTGCCTTCAATTAAACTGCTGCCATCTGTAAGAGTTTAAGAGTGGGGATGTTCTGTGCCAGCCTTTGGGGGTCAAAATTCTATAGTAACTTCAGAGAACATAGTCAAACCAGAAAACTGGGATAAGTAAAGAATAATCTGTATCCAGAGAATAGCATGGTCTCCCCCCCAAGAACCTCCAAGTGTGTCTCAACTGTCCCTGGTTACTCTACAAACAGGATATCTCTTCTGATTTCAGACCCAGGATGAATTTGACTCAAAAGGCCCAGCAACAGTGGAAAATTGCTGCTCTCCTATGGTAGGAGGGGAAAATACACGGCTGAACACCTAAAATATCTTGCTTTAGCTTCTGTGAACATTCTGAAAACCACTTGCAGTACTGTGATCAGATGCCCCAAACACTTGAAATTCCAGCATCAAAATGATCCCCCAAGAGATAGAACAGTGTCATCTCATAATTATATAAAGTTTCAGTACACTTTATTTTTTTCTACACAAGTATCAGAAATGAAGACCTAAATACAAGATAAGTATTGTAGCCTGAAATAGCACCAGGAAGTAAAAATTTTAAATTTTTTTTCTTTATTGATAAAATGAAATATATTTAAAGTACTAAAATCCTTTTTGCCTCTTTTAGAAAAATTCAGATAACAGCACAGAAAAGCTTCATCTCTTGGTCAACTGGAGCTACATATTTGCTTTTTCTAGTGCGGGGGTAAGGGTAGGTTTAGCTAATAACGAATTCTGATTTTGTTGCTAAAAGGAACAGATGCTAAAACATTAAAAAAAAATTGAATGCATGGACAAGCTAGTTTTGCAACAAAGATATGAAGTGAATTTAAATTGTGTGAGAAAGTGTGTGTTTGGGGGGTGTTTTATTGTTTGTTTGGGTTTTTTTTTTCCTGAGCCATCTTTCTTACTGGGCTTCCATCTCCAGTAGCAGACAAATGCACTAATTTTCTCAATGTGGAAAATACCAGCATTAAAGCCAAATAAAGTTGGGTTTAAGATAATTACACTGCATTTCATCAAAGCAACTTGGTACTCATCAAAATTCAATCCCAGTTAGCTGGTGAGATTTCATCAGGCTGCTTAAGAAGCAGGAAAATAAACAAAAGCAGAGAGACAATGAAAACAACGTGACAACTGTCAAACAAAATGCCGAGCGCAACACTGAACATTTCCTACAGGCAGCGCCGAATTCCCGCTCCCCTCCTGCCTCCCGACTTCACGCATGCGCCCAAACGCACAAGGGGAGCAAATGATACGTAGTTTGAATTTCCAATCATCTTTAATTACGCATTCATCACAGAATACTGATGGTGCAATAATGTATTAAGTGCTGAAAGTTACATAAAATATCAGCCATTGGAGGCACTAGTAACGGAAATACGGGGTGCACCACTTCAAACTGTGCGGTTAAAGAAAAGCCTTTTGAAATATGGGTGCTTAAGAGGTCACCACCCTTGTTTGAACTCCTTTAAGCAAGTTCTTAATAAATGTAAGCTATTACAAAAGGAATGGTTCGCATTAGGCTGCTACCGATGTTACAGTTTTGCAACCAGATACGCTCACGTGTCATCCGCCTGTGGAAAGATTTCACGTAATAGTTCTCGGGATACGCAGGTCTTATGTTTCTGATAAAGCAGGAGCAAACTAGTAACGGCAACACCGGGCGCCCCGCTTCAAACGGTGCTCCAGAAGCTGGCCAAAGAACTCCTAATTCAAAGCATATTTGATGACTGTATTAAGTCAGTCTGTGCCCTCGCAGTTGACAATTACACCACAGAGAGGAAGAGCTGAAACGCAACAGACACTTGACATTTGAAGCAGAAATTACTTTAAATTGCTCACGTTAGCTTTGCCAGTCTCAACATGTAAAATACAAGAATACTACAAGAAATCTTTGCACAGATGCAAAAAGAGAGGCATATGGTTTTCTTCCCCAGGTTTTAACGTAAGATGAGAAGAAGAAAGGGAGAGAGTCAGGGAGCCTACACACTGTACCTCTTACCTGGATAAGCACTCAAGGGCTTCTACCATGTCATCAGAGGCTCCTGTCCTTTAGAATGTTCAAGAAAGAGGTATAAGCACTCGTTACTTTTGAAGAAGCATGCTTCGAATTAGCCTAAGTCCACTAAACAATTTCTAAGTACAAGATAATAATCAAAGACTTGTTAATACAAGTCTTGGGCTTTATCATTATCTTGAACTAGACATTCTAATAAGCAAACTAAGACGTATCAATGACTAAACTAAAAATGATAGAATTATATCACCCAAAAAGTGAGCAGAAAAGATGTAAAAGTTGTAAAGATTTTGTCCTGGGAAAAAGGGGCATTAACAACTGCTGAGTAAAATGTTGAAGAGACAGTGCAAGATAAAATAAAGTTTTGTCTGGGAAATACCATGTGCCTGTCCACCTTAGACTACATTTAACTAAATAGAATTTGTAAACTAGTTAAAGAGAGTTTTAATTATTGGTCCATCATAGAATCTTGCAGAGTCTACTACAAATGGGAGTTATGTTACTGAATTCAGCCCATGCTAAGTTTCATATCACTATTTTGAGAGGAAACACTGCAAAACTATATGCTTGATCACCATAGAGGTTATACGCAATAACATAAGAAATCCTAATTGCGTTACCTCTGAGGCATTCCTAGGGATTGTTACGGATTGAAAGACAAAGAGGTTGTATGGGAGAAAAAGCTTTAGGTTCAATGTCTAAGCAAGACTTACGCTTTGCCTTGACCATCTACCATTATCACAGGGACTCACTCAGCCTCTCAGGACCCTAGTTTCCAATATATAAAGGGAGGAATGAAATGCATGCTTCTTAAAGTTTTCTTTTATAGGAAGCTATGCTCTTTTTACAAAAGAAAACTCAGGCTTGCAAAATCTCCAAAATCTAAAGGAGAAAAAAAATCAAAATCTGCCTTGTTCAACCCAGGATAAGGGGGCAGATCCCTACCTGCTCTGTCTGCCCATCCTCACCAAGCCCTGAGGGAAAAACCCGTACACCACGATATCCTGCATAAAATCTGGTCTTATCATCCCTGAATCTAGGTCTCAAATTTCCTTCCCTTCTAAAAGCCTCGCCCTCCCTTTAAGATTGAAGTACTGATATACAAAGGGTTTAAAAGCAAAGACATCTTCCAGAGCAAAAATGTCTTCAGGTACCGACAGAAAGGCACAGGTCCCTGAGTTTGTGATACCTCTGCACCCACATTTCTAACATTGGGCTCATGACATTCCTGTGACTTGTGTAGCTGGTTTACTTGTTATATGCCACAGATCAAGCCATCCCCATGCTTTCACTTCTTACTGAATATTCCCATACCCACAAACAGGCAGAGACTTTGCCTTTCCTGTGATAATTCTTCCATCAACTCAAATTCTTCTGGCCATGGTCAAATCCAAGAGGCTCAATTTGGTAGCCAGCTCTTACAGATTTTAAATCACTTCCTGAGTTCATTCCTTCTTATTTTCTACCTCTTTTGCCCAGATGTTTGCCCTTTTGTGCCTTGACATGTGCATTATTTCGACAGACTATCCATATTTACATAAATGTTAAGACTACAAGGTCTGACAATTAGGTTCACAAACCTGTCTTAGAAAAAGGGCTACATATCTCATTACTGAATTATCACTACTGACACCTCTGAAGTACTGCCCTTGGGAAGCTCTACTTTTCAAGGCAATTTTGGAACTCTCTTTTCTGAAATGACCATCAAAGTTGTCACTGCATTACTTTTGATGTTCTGAATGTCATCAAAATGCCTTCCTTCCCATATTTTCTTTATCTTTGAGTAAAGAAAAAAGTCACTGGGGGCCAGAGCAGGTGAGTAAGGAGGATGTTCCACTACAGTTATTTGTTTACTGGCTAAAAACTCCCTCACCAACAGTACCATGTGAACTGGCGCATCATTGTGATGCAAGAGCCATGAGTTCTTGGCCACAATTTTCAGTTAAGATTTTCCTTTTTCTCTACTGAGGTTTATTTGCTCTGCTATGCTTCCCACAGTCAGCCAATTATTGTAATGCACAACTTAATAAATTCCTGCAGTGTTTTCATCAGGTCTGCTTCTCTCTCAGTAAGGCTTTCTCTTCCCTCAGAAAAACATTGCATCCAATTGTACCCTGCCATTTCCTTTATGGCATTATCTGCATAAACTTGCACTAACATGTGCCTAGGTTTCACTTCCACACTTGCCAAGTTTAATGAGAAATTTACAAATCTTTGTTTATTGCTCTAAGTCAAGCTCTGACATTCTCACAATGGCACATAAAAACATGCAACAATAACGACCACCACTCAGCAAAACACAGCCACACATTGACACGAACAATGGTCAGACTGATATACCAAGGTAATGAAACCTTACCAAGTTGTCTGTACAGTGCTGCCAACATAAGTGCACAGTGGCAAGCTCGTGAACTTGATATCAGACCTTGTATACACATTCCAATTTTTCATACTTCTGCTAGATCCATCTTCATGCTTTACCTTTTATTTATTTTATTTTACTTACTTAATCCTTCCATGATTCCAGATCCATATTCTGAATTCTCACCTGCTCAAGCCACTATTGTTCTGTCCTATTCATCCTATAACCTTAATCCCTTCAAACTGTTGATGCTTGCTCTTTACTAGGCCATATGCTGATCAGGACACTCAGTGCCTGCTGCCACCATTTTTAGAACTTAGTAGTTCCATTTTTCCACCTAGATCACACTATAAATTAGGTAATTTTCAGCTTTGTACATGCCAACACATCTTTTAGCTGGAATGCAAACTAACCTTTACTCCCTCTGCCCAACAGAAGTGACAGCAATACTCTAGATAAAAAGAATAAACAGTCTTCATGTAGAGACAATAGAAATGAAGAAGAAAGGATATCTGAGGACTGTGTGAGTAGTTATTCTTTAAAAGTTATACTTAATGTTGCTTCATTCTGCACAAGGCAAGGTAGAAATGATTTTATTTAATCTTTGTGACAACCCAGTGAAGCAGGCATCTGTCATCCCCACAAGACAGATGCCAACACTGAAGCTTAGGAATGATCAAGCAAACTTCTCTCATTGACACACTTTTAGGTGACCAAGCAAAGATTTGAGTGCTGATCTGAACGTGAAGTAGAGATTCAAAGATAGGGCTGAGGGCCTGGGTAATGGAAGACTAGTGATGCCTTTGGAAAGGATGGCCTTCCCAGGGAAATGAGGTTTTGGAAAGAGTGTAGCTATGCTTAACCGTGTGTGCTGGCAGGGTATCTAGGGAGAGATGCCCACCAATGAATGAGACTGTGGGACTGAGCCTTGGAAAGAAGATTCTTGTCTACGTGATAGTTGAAGCCATGAGGTAAGCTGAAATCAACATGAAGTGATGAGGCAGGAGTGAGCCAACTACAAGGAAGATAGAAGATGCTCCCTAAATAATAACAGGATGACAACAAAATATAACAGAATAATAAGAACTCATCCATTTGCCTCCAGGCTCCTGAACTACTGGTAACAATCCTGTTACATATCATTCCCATTTATTCATAACTAAGCTTTGGAGAATTGATGTCATTCAACCAATAGGTGGCTAGGACCAGCATATGCCAGATTTAAAACTCCATTTCCATTCTGTTTTTCTTTCCCCCAACATTCAAACATTCACCATCACTGACAGTGTAAGATAGAAGCTAGATAACTATCTCTCAAAAATGTCCAAGGCAGCAGGAAAAGTCATGAACAGAACAGAAGGATTAGAATTTGAGAAGAGTGACTATAAGCTACATTGTTTCCCATCCTGTGCCACAAATGCTACACATTATTTACATGTTTTCTCTCCTGAACCCAGCACTTCACTCAGAATCCTTCTCAACCCAATTTTCCAGGCAGCTGCGCCTATCTGACATGCTAGATAAAACCTACCTTAGATTACACAATTGAAATCAGGCCTTGCATAAACATTTTCATCCTTGTCCTGAGAAATATTTGATTTGTGTATTTAAATTTTTCTTGTTGTTATTGTTGCAGTTTTTGGCTGGGGCCGAGTTTGAACCCACCACCTCCAGTATATGGGGCTGGCACCCTACTCCTTGAGCCACAGGCACCACCCTGTACTTTAAATTTTCAAAGGACTGTAAGCTGGCTGGTAAGGGAAACCCATTAGAAGGTTAACATGGCAAGCCAGAAAATAGGAACTAATACATCCAAGGACCTTGGTAATTGGCAAATGAAAGTAGTAGTTACAAACAAATATAGTTCACTTTGGGTGAAAGCAAAATGTGCCTAGATTTTAAAAAAAGAAGAAGAAGAAAGAGAAAATTGCACAAATACAAACTAAGGAATGGCCTGGCTTAGAGAATTGGCAGGAAGAGATAAAGGGGTCACAGCGGCTTGTAAGCCAAGGCAAAAATCCTGCACTCTTTAGAAAAGCAAGCATAGCAGAAAAATGCATAAACATCAGAAGCCATAAGTGTTCTCTGGTAATTCTCCCATTAAACTCAGACGGCTCAACCCTTTGCCCCAAATCTGGGATGTATAGCTGAGCCTCTTGCTTATACCTTATTCAACCACTTCCATCTTCAGTCAGCTTTCTACTAAACACCTCCACATTCAAAAGTCTATGGGTCTCCAAGTGCACAACATAAAATCCAAAACCCTTTTTCTCTCCATGGACACACTTCTCCATCCAGCCACAACTTACACCTTTTGCTGTGAGCCTCTGCAACTACCGTTCAAAACTCTGAGCTTTTAGCCTGGCTTATTTGCTCACCCTCCCTAGGCAGATTTTAGTGTCTACATCTCTCCTCAAAATATCCTGTCTAAAACGATCTCCCTTTTGAAACATGTTCTCTACCCACCCCACCCCCCTAAGTTTTGCTCTTAAGGAAACATTCCTGGCCACTACAGTTAAAAATGATACTTTTTGTTATGATATCAGACCTTATAACAATACTTAACTTTTAAAATTGAACTTTGCTTCTTTTGTGGTTTCATGATGTACCTTTTTTCCTTCCTTGACTTGACTATAAAGTCTTGTTTGTACCACCCCTTCCCAATTTCCCCATTGCCTTAGAACATGGTAAGTAATTCATGTTTAAAAAATTGATTTGATGAACCTACTAACATCACAATAAAAAAGTCATGGATTGCTCAAATCCCAACTCCAATGCTGGATTATCCTGGGGAAGTAGATTCAAAAGAGAACTGAGAAGGCACTTGGTAACATTTCAATAAAGGGAATGGGACTCAGTAAGCATTTCCTCTGGGTTCTCTCATAACATAGTTTTGACATAAATTATGATGGTCAAACACCAGTCTTGGAGAAGAAATAGAAATCACAAAGGCTTATTTAAAATATTAGTCCATGGTTTGAAAATAACCATCAGAGAAAACTGCATCTAAATATATAACCCCTGGTACTATTTAAGGGTATCTTACTATCTAAAACAGCTTATTGAAAATTAGAAGGGTAACTGCCCCCCACCAAGACAATAAATCTGCATGTTGTTTGAATTCTCCAGATGCTACAAGGTTCCAAATATGTTCAATATTCACTAAAAGAACCTACTGGATGATTCCAAGCAAAAATAACTGGTAAGCCAAAAGGTCCTGGTTTTGTATTCCTCATACCTCTGTGGAGTCACATTCATAAACGCACTTTCCACTTTCATTCAGGGATTAAACACCAAGCTATCTTCTGCCTTCTGGTAACATTAAGGTGAGCAGACACCCCGCTTTTGGCAGGACAGTCCCAATTTTTAAGAATTTGTCCCGCGACGTTTTGAAAAAGTCCTGATTTTTGGAAAGAATGCATGACAAGCTAGGGAACAGCAGGAGAATGGGAAGGGAATATATGGTTTTCGGCTGCTGAAAAGGTTAATGTAACTCCATTTGGGAATGAAGAGGTTAATGTAACTTCATTTGGAAATGAAAAGGCTAATGTAAACTCCCTACTCTCCTCCTGGGCAAGGTCGCCTAGGTGGAATTGGTATCAGAAGGATACTGGCTCCCTCCCTCGCTTCTAGGCAAGGACAATTAGCTCAGAAGGAGCCAAACTGTCTGGAACAAACAAGTAGCCCCCCCACCAGAGGGTACCTAACTATAAACAGCTCAGCCAATAGCCCCCACCCCACCCCGGTCAATGGTGACCTACTTTACCAATGTTAAAATCTGGTCACCTTAGGTAACATAGACATGATGGGGGTATTGCTGAAGACATTATCTTCCATGCCACCTCTTCCCATGGACAGGAGCCCTCATTTGAGAAATCTGTTGAATTCTCTAGAAATTTAATGTTTATCTCCCTATGGAGCTAGAATATTTTTTCTGTGAGAATTATCATTCATTTCCTCAGTTCCATGGTTAATGTAAGTCCTACCTCCCCCACATACACATTCACACAAATTAATGTGCCTCAAATTAAAATGAATATTCATATATATGTGTATATAATATGCCTATACATACATATTGCATATGTATACATACATGTGAGTCTCCTTCCAAAAGATGTTATATTTTATAATCATTTATTTTAAATTAATATTGGAAGAATCACATCTACTTTTCCTGTTTACCTGGTAAAAAGTCAAATTTTTGGCTCAATCGTTTCAACCCACATGGATTCACAGGGCTATTTTCTTTACCCATTTTGAGCTCTCATTCTAATTTAAGCTTCTCCTGGTTCTGATCTTTTATGAGTTTCGGTTTTGTTTTGCCATGTTAACAATATATCCTATTACGCCATCACCAATTCTTTCCAGTAATGGACAGGATGTAGAGGCACAGCATCAACTATTAAATGTCTCTGGACAAGTTCAAGTATTTTACTCCCAGTTTCCAAAGTCCTCAAATACAAAAAAAATTATATTCACATACAGAAATCTTGGGTCCAAGTATCACATAAAGTGGTCAGTTGTAAAGCTACAACAACTGCCTTTACATTTTTAGGTTAAGTGAACAGTAAAATTGTCTGCTACCTCTCTGTTACACAAAGTAATTTTATCATCTTAACCACGTCTGTGTGGTGACAACATGGATCATGCTGGGATTTTTGTAAAACTCTGTCATTCTTTCCGATGTTCTTTCTACTGTCTGAACCTGGAAGACATCCACAAATACAGCTCTAGGTCAATTCAGTAGCTAAAGAAATATTGCAAAAAAATCTAAATGAGCAAACCGCCTGTTCCCTTTTTGTCAACACCATTTAAAGGTCCCCAAGGGGTGTCTGATGAGGAGACTAAATTGTTCCAAGAAACATCAGGGGGATTTATACTTAAGACTTTCTTATCTTGTAAGAGTAAAAAATCTTCTGTTGGGGGTGGAGGGGAGAGTGTTTGATATCTACCACTGACACCATGTATATCCCATTAAAGTTGTTTTTATTTTGGAGTGTTATAAAAATTGTTTTACATGTTTTACAATAAGATCAGAATATCTTACTGCTGTGTAGAATTCACAAAAGAAAGTCCCCTTTGGAATTTTCTTGTTTTTGCCTTGTTATGCATAGAACTTCAGTCCTTTGGTGGCATGGGCAGTTGAGAAATTCTTTTTACAAGTAATTGTTAAAGAGACTAGTACACTTGAGAAATTCTTTTTACAAGTAATTGTTAAAGAGACTAGTACACACTGCTCCAGACAATAATGAAGTGGGGCCAGTAGAGATTCCAGATGTGAAGCTGTAGAGAAAGGCACAACAGTGTAGCTTGTGTAGCTCACTCCCTCCTGGTCCCCTCCTGTAGCAATGATGGAACTGGGAAAAGAAGTTGTCTTATATCAACTCCCTCCGAGGCCGTAAGTCTCTGTGTTATGAATGTTCTGCACCCTTTAGATGTTCATGTCTGTGTCTTTGCCTAAGACTGCCCTTAGTCTGGAGCCCACTTTTCTGTCCCCCCATTTCCTCAGACCCTTATCCTCTGATACATGAGAATTAGTAAATCTCAAAGAAATCATTGCTTGAGAAAAAAACAAAACTACCACCACCACCAACAGGTACCAATGGTTATCCTTGCCCACTTTCCAGAAATAAGTACAAAAATTAGAAAGCAAGGGGTTGGTGGGAGGGGAGTGTTTTACTTCCCATGATATTGTGAAGACCCCTGAAACAGGAATACCAGATGCTTTATCTAAGGAAAGAAATGTTTGGAGAGAGAAAGATCTTTGTTAAACATCAACTTTATATAATAATTATACATTAACATTTTAAAAGTAGCTGTTCTTGGGTCACTCTCCCAATTTATAATTTCTTTAAAAAATAAACATTATAATTAGCTTCCCTGAATCCAGAGTACCTGGAAAATAGCATAATTTGCTTAATTTAAAGTGACTAACACAAATTATTGATTTTTCAAAGAAACATAATAAAGCTTATAGCATAGCAAATAGAAGAGCAACAAGAATTTCCCTTTAGGGACGCTCTCCAAATAAAAATTTTAATATGACATTCCTGTCAAACTCTCAAAGAAAAGAAGTTCTCTCATCTTCTCTCTTCCAAACTATTCTTAAGGTTGGCATGTATAAAGCAGACCACATAAATTGCAACTCAAATGTAAACAAAATGTAGAGAAATAAAGAACATATGTCCAAAGCAAATTTTCTTGACCCTGTCCTACTGAAAATGTGCTTATTTCCTGCTCTCCAGCCAGCCTGCCACAATCCACAACCATCTTTAGTTATAGCATCTAAAACCTAGTCCACGTGTTGCTGTCAGTTTATATACAGAAAACGTAGATTAGAGAGGTGTTATTACTATTACTTTTTAAAAAGTAATGTTTACAGAGATTAAAGTTCTAAGTTGCTAATTTTTTTTTTATTATTTCCTACCAAGGTAAAAGCTACTTTTGAGGGAAAAAAAAAAGTAATGATCAGTTAATGTCTAGTAAGAAGAATATTTTCTAACTGAAATGTAGATTTCATGTTTAAATTTTAACATAGTACTAAGCAAAATGTTAGTAGACAGAACTTCAAGAACCACTATACGCTTACTAACAATTACACTGGCAAGTTGAGGCAGCCCTTAGGACTGCCCCTGAGCAACAGGCCGAAAGCTGTCCCAGCCTATGTCACAGGATCACCTAAATCTTTCTAAAAGTAGAATATAAATGTATTAACACAATAACTAAGAAAATAACATGAAGGCTATGTTAACCAAGTTCAATGAAAATATTTCAAATTGTATATGCAAACACTACACTGTACCCCATGATTGCATTAATGTACACAGATTAAAACAAAAAGAATGTGGTTGCTGAAATGTGTCAGGAGAAAGAAAACCGCTCTTGGCGTCACATGTGGGGTCAGGGCTCCGTTCACCCGGGGCTTCGCGTAGCCGAGAGCTGCGTGTGGCTCTTCACGAGGCAGCGCCCTCTAGAGGCCTGACTTTGAAAGACTAAGGATGAAAAGAACCTTGAACCCACATTCCCTTATAAACCAAGGCCCAATGACCCTGAAGGAGAAGAGGGCCTTTATCCATGCACCTGAATCAGAGGCTGAACCTTCTGCACTGGGTATGTTTCACTATTTCACGTGGAAAATGCCAAGGGGAGGTGGTGATGTAAGGGTATTAGATATTTTTTAAAGTAAAGCAAAAATAAAACGATATTTCTGCATGGAAGGAGAAATAGTTAAAATTTGGGTATTTTGAGGTTGGACAACCATGGCTGTATCTTTGATCTTTACCATAAGGAACAAGGAAAAGGGCACAAGAAAACTTAAACTAAGAAAGCTAAAGTTTCCTAGGCAGCAAGATTGTCATCTTACTCTTGGCTATCCCACCAATAACGTGTTATATATCACCCGGGACCAGTCTGAGATTCCTTGGAGTGCAGCACTTTCCTCTGCCCTAAAATATGGGAGATAATCTAAGATACTCACACACACACACACACACAAATTTCCCTTAGATCTTCAAAATATCTCCTTCCTTCACATCTCTGATCAAATGTTAATTCCCTCAATTTTCTTGACCACCCTACATAAGATAGTAACTTCCAAACCATTCACCAGCTTTCTACTCTTTTAATTTTCTTCACAAACCTTGTCTCTGCCATGAAATTGTTTGTAATTTACTTATTTTTGCAATTATTCCTGCTAGAAAAAGGTCTAGGAGGAGTCTTCAAATGAACCCATGCCTAGAGCAATGATTAGTATGTACAGTGCTCAATATCTGATGGAATAAATTAAAATTAGTTGTTAAGGGACTTGACAATACCAAGGTATCTCATACAAACAGGAAAGAACATTTCAGGTTGAGGTTGTGATGTTGGCCAATCCTGTATGAAAGACTGAAAGGTTACAGCCACCTACAGATGACATTTTTCCCCCTATACATAAGCACCCTTCAGTATCACACCTTAGCAGCCATGGTTTTGTTCTTCCATATAAATCTCTTCTATATGATAATAACATGTTTGTATTTGCCTATAAAGATATTGCTGAGCACACATGACCCATATTTGAAATTCTTTCCAAAGCTTCAGGTTATGATAGGATAAATTATTCCCCAAAGGATTAATTTTATCCATTAGTGTACTCAGGAGGGAGAAAGGGGAATGGAGATATATTTGCAGTAAGTACAGCCTTCATTTTTGAGTGGTTCCATCTTTTTCCTCTTGTTTCCTACACTCACTGCTCAATTTTTTTTCCTCTCACTTATTCTCCATCTTCCCCCTCCCCCATGGTCTTTTTGGCACCATTTTTCTCTTTTCTCATTCTCCATACTTCTGCTAATCTTGGCAGCTAAACCAACAGATCCTATGCTGATTTCAGAAGAACCTTGCATGGCCTGGAGTACTGACTACCCACGCACAGTCCTTCCTGACGCGGGAGTGTGGAAGCTGCCGATGTAGACGGCTTAGCAAACGCACAGCGCAGCTGCCGGGAAAGTGCTCGCGTCCTTGCTCGTGAAACTTCTGAGCCACTTCTTCATTCTTCCCACGACTACCACAGAACTTGCCGGCATCTTTTGGCAATCAATCCTAGAATCACAGGGTTTTAGAACTAGACAGGGCCTCAGAGATCACCTCTCCCAATACTCTCAATTTTACAAATGCGGAAATGGAGGCCAAGAGAGGTTAAGTGACTTGCCAGGGTCACCAAATTAACAAGTTGACAGGATGTAGAGACCCAGACTTCAGATTACTAGATCAGGCCCCCGAAAAAGGAGCGTTGGAAAAGTCCGAGAAATGTTCTTACAGGTCACGTCATCAAAAATGAAGGAAAGGACGACTGATCTAGAAGTTTGGGGGATGAACACTGACTAATACTTCAGGCATAAATGAGTCTGCTCCCTAAGATATTGTCAGATACCGGGTTGTTTTTGTTTGATTTTAAAGCAAATAAGCATTTGATAGTGAAGAGGAAAAATAGGCCAGAGCCTCACACTGTTAGAGGTTTTCTTTTTAACTCTTACAGCCATATATTTTCTCATCTTTAATAGTTTTCAGTGTAATATCGTATACACCTAGTGACTATTCCGTTCCCCTGACCTCTAGCCTATGCCTCTCAGTAATCGAAAGCAGCTGATTTTAATGTGGCGCTGCCTTAGTGCAAGGGAGGTTAAGGCTGCGTTTCTGTGCAATCAGGTTCAGATTGGCTCCAACGGGAGAAAAATCCATACATATGTCGAAAAGATCTAAAAAAGGTCTGTATTCCCAACCTGATTACGACTTAACATTTTTGCATGGTTTGTCAAACCAGGTCACTGAAATCAAATCAAGATGTACGAAGGGATAAAGCGGTTTTCTTCCCCATTCTTCCATTAATCACCGTGACCTACTGAAGAAAGAGCAGCTCCCTCTCACCTGAGGCGAGGTGGGAGACTCTACCAGAAGTTACGCCAATTTTTATCAATTGGTGCTCAAGTTACAAAACTCATTTTCTAGTTCGCATTTCTTCGTAAACAGAAGTTATTTTATGGTGGAATAATTTGGCGTTTCTGTCAACTTTACATTTTAATTTCTTTTGAACAATAAAAAGTGTCCATATACCTTTGAAAGCCTACTTAATTTAGAAGCAATATAAAAATGGATTTTATTATACTAAAAATGTAGATGCCGATTAGAGCAAGAGCTAGTCTTTCTTCATAAACTTTGGTAAAACCTAAATATGAATTAAATCTATTTGTATTAGGTTTATAATAATAATGATAAATATGATAAGCCAGAGTCTACTACTGGTTTACTTGTCAAGAAGAAGATATTAGTAGATTATACATAAGCATTTGTTCTGGCATCATTTAAATTGCTGACAGTCTCAGGTTATATTCCCTTAAGACAGGGTACTCTTGCTGGTAGCATAAAAAATACGAATGCAATAAACATGGTCAACAATGTAGCTGTTACCTAGAAAATTCTCAAGCGAGACTGGGGCTAGGTCAAAATACAGTACTGAAAGGGAGGGAAATGTGTGGGCTCTTGTTACACATCAGCACGTTTGTTATAGGAGCATTTTGAGTTTAATTTTTGCTATTAACATAAACCACAATTGGGGGACCATGTTGCTGGAAGAGGAACGGGGGAGGGGCTACTTATATAAACAATATACAACAAAGGAAGTCTTTATTTTCAATACCTGAATACATCAGGTTTGTTTTTAGGCAGAAGGTTGCAGGTTAAATGCTCTCAGCTATCCAAGAAGCGGCTTATTAGTTTTGTAAGAAAATATTTTCTTATATGTTGACCAAAAAATACCCACTTTAAGTGAACAAAACCATCCTTGTTAGTGAAAAGCAGACCCCAAAAAACGTTGTTTCATAGACCCAGTTAGGAAAAGCAAAACTAATTCAAGAGGAAAAGCCGTTTTCCCAATCGTAGCTTCTGAATCTGGATCTAATAGTTCTCAGAGGCTGACTGGAGTCTTCAAGTCTTAAAAGTTTGTCTTTCTTCATGGATCATAGACATTCTCTATGAGGCAGCATAAGATGGATATACACCCATCTTAAGCAGATAGATATTCTCGTTCTGGGCTATGGTCATAAAGCTGAAAAACTACACACTAACAGAAAGAATGAAGACAAAAAAACTTAGGATTATTTTATACGGCACTTTTCCAAATACAATTTTTTCCCTTTTTTGCATTTTCTATTTTGTGCGCTCGAAAATCCCAACCTTCACTGCGGCAATGAGAATCCATTGGTGATACGACAAATGGTAACACGTGATTACCGCTTGAAGTGGCACAGTGACAGTGCTAAGAATTGCATTTCAAAGTACTAATTCAGTTTCCGCCAGCACCTTAGCTATGCACTCTTCCTCTAATCCTGTTATTATGGAATAATTACTGCAAATCAGCACAATTACGACAAAGACTTGAATAAACACACACATACCAGTAGCTGTTTTCTGCAAATTATTATCAAAACAAAGAGAAATGGCTAATTGTGGTAACATTGAGACAACGTTTATTCCCCCCAGTGTTTGGGCAAGTTTATTTTAAGTTGTCATCTTCAACTAGTAAGGACCAGATGATTTCACAGATTCCATAAACCTTTCTAATCTAAACTCTTCTCAACTGAAAGTTGGCTGCGTCCCCGACAGCAACATCTGCAAAGGCCTGATTTCATAAGAACCCGTTTTTATGATACATTTGCAAAAATAAAAAACAGAAAACCCACACTTTTAGAAATGTCATTTTATAAAGCTCATCTCTCATGTATTCTTTAAATTATTTTTAAGGTATCATGAAAGTAAATGAAATAGTCACTCTAGATTCTTCACAACATAAGCCTTTCTTGCTAAATAAGTGCAACAGAATTTTATCCTCAACAAAATTATCATCAGCTTTTCTTCACAAATACTTTTTATTGGAAAAGAGGGGAGGGAGGGAGGGGAAGAAATCAGAATGCACACAGCGCACGGCAGTGATTGCATTCAAACTTACCTCCCGGACAGTGCCTCATGGTCATCTTACATCTCCTGGATTCGGCAATGGTTGGACATGGTATTGTGTCTTTTGCTGGCTTTTTAACAATTTGCCGTGTTCTGGTTTCCAGACCCCATTTAAATCCACATGTGCGATTATTTCTGCTACAAGTTCCCCATTCGCTCCAATGACCAACTTCGCATCCTTCTAATAAAGATTAAAAAAATAAATAAAAACACAAGCACAAATAACAATTTGGTCACCATTGGCTCCACTATCATCAGGTTTATATAGCAGTATTTCTCCATGACCCCTACCCTTAAATATGAAAAGGCAGTACACCTATGGAGCATATGACAAGGATATAAGTCAACTCCGTGTAGAACATAGATGTTTTGGCACAATAATCAAGTACATGAGGTGAAAGCTATGTTGACTGGTTTAATGTAACCATGTCAGATTGTATAAAAAAAAAAAAATCAGCACATCGTACCCCACATATGCATGAACGTATTCATGGCCTATATGTATATGACTTAATAAAAAAAAAGAAAGGTGGTACAGCTCACAAAGACCTACACTTGACTTATGGGGATTTTAATTATTTTTTTTCTAAAGTTTTTGTATTAAATCATAGCTGTGTATATTAATGGAATCATGGGGTACAGTGATTCATAGACATTTTGAAATACTCTCATCAAATTGATTAAAGTAGCCTTCATGTCATTTTCTTAGGAGGATTTTAAGTCTTTCAAGCATGAGACGCTTATATCTACACCAAGCAAATGTCACATGAGTAATTAAAAAACTTACTTTCCATTTGTCTTAATTCATTTTTTTTGAAGGATGCTAACTGGTGAGCTCTAATGACACTGAAATGTATAATCGTGAAGAGTTCAAAGGTAAAGACAAACTAGGAAGCACTATTTCATACCAGGACAGAAGGCAACACTTTACAGGTTCTCTGAATATCTCCCTAATCTGAATTTTAAAAGGTTGCAAATCCTTGGTGAAAAAAATGGGGAGCTTGTTTTGTGTTTTCTGATACCATGTTGTGAGCTACTTTATTGCTGTTACAATGGAATTTACTACTCTATTCTTTCAACACCTGTCTGAAAACCACAGTTCAGTCTATCTTCTTCCCTGCATCAGTGTTGTACCTTCCTACAGTTAGAAAAGTAAACCAACATGACCACAGATTTGAAAATGTACGCTTTTCCTGGATATGGAAAGGGTTCATCAGCCCCTTTGTTAAGTTCATAACAGTGGAAAATTAGGCTCTGCCCTCCACCCCCTGGGCAAGTAGAGGAGAGAAGAGGAGGACAAAGAAGGGCCAAGTTCAATCTCCTCATCAACTTCTCCCTCAAAAAACACTCTTCACACTACAGGAGGGAGACGCAGGCCCAGAGTCCACATACAATTACTACTTCAGCTTTCTACCCTTTAGCAGGCATCAATCACAGCTATTCTTAGATTTTTCAAAGCCATTTCCTATTTTTATTCAGAGGAGCAGATAGGACTCTATTTGTGTTTACAGTAAAGGATTTCACCAGTGTTTCCACTGTTCATTTGAAATAGGGGCACATCTTGTCTCTTAAAAGAAAATTTTACATGCTTTTAAATATGCTCCTCCACTGACTGTCTCAAAAAAATAAAAATAATGCCTGTGGCTCAAAGGAGTAGGACGCCGGCCCCATATACTGGAGGTGGTGGGTTCAAACCCAGCCCTGGTCAAAAATTGCAAAAAAAAAAAAAAAA
>NW_003852399.1:19738783-19752836 GCF_000181295.1 Otolemur garnettii | reverse complement strand
AAAAAAAAAAAAGTTTCACTCTGTTGCCCTGGGTAGAGTGTGTGGCATCATAGCTCATAGCAACCTCAAACTCTGGGGCTTAAGACATCCTCTTGCCTCAGCCTCTCAAGTAGCTGGGACTGCAGGAACCAGTGGCTCACTGGGTCCTTTTTTCTATTTTTAGTAGAGATGGGATTCTCACTCTTGCTCAGTCTCATCTTGAACTCCTGAGCTCAAGCAATCTACCTGCCTCAGCCTCGCAGAGTGCTCGGATTGCCGGTGTGAGCCACCATGCCTAGCCTAACACTCTCATTTTTAGTAGCATGTTCCCTATGTGGATTATTAATTCACACATAAATGGGAATATAAGTGGACCTCTTTCTTCAAAAACCTCTCATTTAAATGTATTCTCTGCAACCTCTGAAATACATAATTATAAACTCAATAGAAAAAAGTCAATATTCTTCTAAGTCTGTTTTTAGGGATGAAAAGTCTAATTCATAACAGCTCTGTTGTTTATCATACCAGATACACAATATCAAATAAAACGCAGGGTGGGGAGAGGGGGACAAGTCATTATGCCTCTGAATTAGATGCTGGCATTCATTTTTCAATCAGGGGAATAAAATGCTGATATAGTTTACAAACACTAAGAAAAAATGTATAAAATGTGCATTTATAATTATTTTTTCACAAACAGTATATGTGTGTAATTAAATTATGCATTCTAGGCATCTAAATTTAGTAAAATTGTTTTAAGGCACTTTGTAGCCTGCAGTCAATTATTAAAAAAAAGACACTTGGCACAAAAAATTTCTCTTTCATTGACTTTTGTTTGTTTTACATGAATGGTTAAGAAATTCCAAATTCACATACATGGCAAAAGCAATAAAGTAGTTAACCAATGTGGTACTGCTGGAAAATTTTCTTGTAAGTATTTTTCTCTAAGAGTTACTAATAATGTTCTAGATAAGAAATGGCTATATTACACAAATGGTAAAAACATTTATCAGCATGTAAACAGTTTGCACAGCAATTTCGCACAACAAATTTTGTACCAAGATAAAATATGAGACCCCCCTCATTGTCATAATACCTAAAGAATTCAGAAAATCAGCAAAGAACGTAATTTTCATTTCTAAGTTACAATAGAATCAATTTTTTTTTTTTTTGCTAACTATATCCAATATGCGTAGTTTGAAGAAACAGGTGTTACAGGTTACAGTTTGAGAGTTACATTAAGCAGTACTCACCCACACATTCCATGGTTTCATCTAGTGGTGCAAAACCTTCTGGACATTCATCAAAGCAGCGGCCTCTATGCAAATAAAAGCCTACTTTGCACTTGGTACAAAAGTCTTTGCTAAAGCAAGAATCACAGTTTTCTATTCTGCATCCTGAAAACAATTTTAAAGAGAAAAAGAGAACGTTTCAGTCAAAGAAATTTACTTGTGTTGCAAATAATAGTGTCACAAACTCACTGGCTCGTCCAACTGCAGGTCTGACCATTGTCATGGCCAGAAAAATATTGCTCAACTCATTTGTTTGCCAACGTCATCTCATTTTAAATCATTCTAACCTCTTCCAACAGCTCACCACATCAATAAGCTAAGAACGCCAGCCCAGGGCCCTAAGCAGCATGGGACCCTTCAGAAATGTTTGCAACTCCAAATGAGATTTAAACAAAAAATAAATTTAAAAGATAAACAAAACACTCCCCCTACAAATTACATTGCTTCCCCCTAATAAAATCTGTTCTGTCCTTCAAAAGACCCACAGTGGAAAACACAATAGGAAAAGTGTAATCAGTGTTTGGGGGTAGTAAATGACAAGGAATTTTCATTTTGAAAGTATTTTTAAATATATAGTCGATTATTGAGGGCACTGGTCAAGGTAGGCATCTACTTTCATCAGAAGGCGATTTACCTTGGGTTGGAGGGGGAAGTCTAGGGCACCTTGTTGAAAGTCTCTAATGAATGTGTCAAAAACTTTATATACATTTCCACTGAATCTTCAAGGAACAACCACCCTGCAAGGTGGGTAGTAAAATCTCTACTTTGCAAATAAGTAAAATGAGACTAAGGGAAATTAAGTTACGCAGCCAGTAGTGGTTGAGTTGATTTTGAAAGCCCCTAAAACCATCTGCCTTTTAAGTCCATTTTCTATTCTCTGTAAAGTCACTAACAGACATCTGTTAGGAACAGTTTGCAAAACAGATGTGATTTCAGGCCTACTCAATCTGGGTTTGAATGCCAGCTCTGTCCTTCCCAGCTCTGTGGACAACTGCATGCCCCTCTGAGGTTCTATTCTCTCCTGTATAAAACATGGATATCAATGACATCACACGACTTTGGTTAAGGATTTGCCATATACCTAATTCACTGGTTCATATAGGTAATCTGCAGATAGGAAGGTCAGTGAATTAGGAACAGATCACAACAGGGGACAAAACGAAGCAGGAACGTAGGCTTGTATTCTAGGCCCAATTCTCAGGTAGGCGAGTAATATTTAGACCAGAGATCATTGGTATGCACAGGTGAAAATAAATACTCTTCAAGCAGAGGAAAGGAAATAACGTTGGAGGATTGGTAGAAGGCCAGGTTTTCAACAGATTATCGTGTGTTACTACTGCAGTAGTTTTAACTGATGGCAATTAACAGCCTGCAAAGTATGTAAGGCGCTGTGAAAACTTCATGACATCATATTTACTCATTTAACAAGCCTACAGAATTATTTGGTGCTTTAAGTATTCAAAAGAGCTTTAAATATGTATATAGTTCCTATAAGCGAAGAGATGATGGGATGAAAAATGCAACCAAGATGTGAAATCACTAAATATCAACATTTTGAAAATGGAGAAACTAATGCTAGGAGGTAGAATTTTAAGGCAAAAAAAAAAAAAATGCATCAAAAGAGATGCCATTAAAAACAATGACAGGGCAGTGCCTGTGGCTCAGAGGAGGGCACTGGTCCCATATGCCAGAGTTGGTGGCAGGTTCAAACCCAGCCCTGGCCAAAAACCACACACACATACACACACACACACACAAAGACAATTTCTAGGCCTATGAAAAAGGGGCAATTCTTTGCCTTTCCATTTTGAGTCTAAACAACTTTTGATGTGTTAAACTACCACCATAACATAGATAACTCAACTTCTAAAAGGATTAAAGGGTTAAAGTTCACATACAAATTGCAACATTGCTCCCTTGGGAGGGAAGAAAAAAATGACAGGCACAGACTAATAATTTATCCATGGAAGGTTCTCTTGTAGTCTTCAAGGCTGTAACCTATATTTTCATAAAACAATGGTCCATAGCTGGTCAGTACCCTCTTAATCATGGTCAAAATACATGACCATTCTGTCCACAAATTGTTAGTTTTCTTGTTATAGTTGTTGTTTTTTTTTTAAAGCAGATTTTCCTGCTATGATTTCCCAAGAAATAATGATAAGCATTCCAGAGGATAAAACAGAACTAAAGGGTGAAGAGAACAAAGCCTTTATATTTTGCAAAAAGAGGACGATACGCTTCAGAAATCAGCTGTTACCTATAAGGTCTGATTTCTCTTTAAAATATGGCCTGCACCACTAAGCTTTGTGGCCAAAAAGCTATATCACTAAGCACTTAGAATTAATTTTACAAGGTCCTCTGCAGTTCTTTATTATTACTCGTAACTCCTTTTCTTCATTTCATTCCATGCTCCTAACACCAGTGCATAGATTGGAGAATTTCCGAAACACCAGTCATTCTCCATAAAGTCCCTCAGGACTTCCTTAGGCAAAAATCTGCTAGAAGAAAGCTTAATTATTTGTTCTCAAATTTAAGTAGAACACAAACACGATACGATGAAATTATAGAATTCTACAACCACTTAAATGGACAAGGTGAATTAAAATTAACAACCCAGAAAAACTCTTAAAACCTGTTAAAAAAAAACAAAGCAAGTTGCAAAATACATATAGCATAATACAATAACACCATCTGTGTCTGTATGTATGCGTTCATGCATAGAAAGTAGTTTGGGAAGGACATGGTAGAGTTTTCAAATGTTAAAGATAATATTTCTGAATCAAATCTTTCAGAATTGTAAAATGTTTATCTAATAAAAGTATAACAGAAAGGGTTATTACAATATACATTTATGACCTACTTAATGTTAATCCAAAAAAACTACTATGCCACATGTTAACATTATTTAATAAGCCTCTTTTAATTTTAACAGGCAAGAATAAATAAAGGACATATTATCCCACCCAAAACTTTTTCAGACCTGGATTCATGAAAATATACCCCTTATTAAGATGAGCCTGCTGTAACTTTCAAAACGACATTCATTCACCCATCTCTTATCACTATTCCTTTCTTTTTGTGTGTTCAAGGTCCTTTTCTTTTGCTCAAATCATAAGGGAAAACAACCTAAAAATATTGTCTGTGCAATGAAGCATTTTTTATAAAGCTTTGCTTGGTACCCAGTCCTTACCCCTGAAGCAGCTCTTGAGGGCCTTTCCTGGTCTCAGTCAATCTTTGCTGTGTGTACAACCAAATGCAGCCCGTGTATTCAGGAGCCTGCACTGCCACAACTCATCTAACCGCAAGGACCTACGAGCTTTTTTAAAGCTACCCCTGCACAAACCACCCACCTAAAAGTGTTCCTGATGTGCTTTGGCACCTGAAAACCTCCTCTCACCAGCTCCAGATCCAACCACGGCCCCCTACTCTACTCAGCCATTTCTCCAGGAGTAACTTTTCTGCTTTAAAAAGCACTCCTTGCAGGGTCTCATGGTCTGATACTTTTCCCCCAGCCTGTCACCATTTTCCCAAAATGACTTCCCCACATTATCCTAATTGGGATTCATGTCAACTCTATTAATTCAGTTTTTCACATAGAAGTAAATCTTACAAGGGTACATGTGAAATTTACTAAGTGTAGAATAGAAATGTCTTAACAAAGTAAGAAAATGCCGCCAAGGCTATGTTAACCAGTTTGATGAAAATATTTCAAATTGTATATAAAACCAGTACATTGTAGCTCATGATTGCATTAATGTACACAACTATGATTTAATAAAAAAAAAGGTAAAATATTCTTATTAAGAAAAATTCAAAGCAGTATAGAAGATTTAAAGAAAAATACAGAAATCCTCTTTCTCACCTGAGTGTCATCATCAGGGCTACTCCTCAGAAACAGCCACAGTATGAACAGTTTTATCCGTATACTTTACAAAATCTCTACATGAATCTTAAACACCATGGGAACACCGGTGGGATCAGATTATACAATAAAGTGCTAAACCTTAGAAAACTAGACTGCATAAGAAAAAAGGTATATCAAAATTTATTAAACATGGACCTTTTCCACAAAAATATGAACTTGAAGTCCTTGTTCAGAATGAAAGACTCTGGTTTGTTTAACCAGTTTACATGCTTCTAAATTACAGTGTCTCCTCAGAAATGTAACCCACCAATTGAAGACTGCCAATGTGGGTTTACATAAAGTTACTGTCCAAGTGAAATGGTGTCCAAATGCAGTCTGACAGGACTGTCATTTGGCAGAAAGGACGTACCCTGGCCAAGAAATGGAAAAATAGGCTGGGTGCCCTCTCTGTTATCCCCTCCCATAAAAATATAAAAATTTTTAAATGACACAATAATATAGTTCAACAGTTCATTCCAAACATTGCTCGAGAAGCCAGGATGTGCAGGGATTGTGCTGGACTCTGAGAAGTTAAACGCTAAATACTCATTCCCTATCCTCGAGGTGCTAAGCCAAGGAGGGGCCACATGGAACACAGAACATTGCAACATAACAGAGCAGATATGAGAGGCATGTGCTGGGTACAGCAGACAGAAAAAGGACTCATTTCTGTTCTGCCATTAACATTTTATTTTTTTTAATCTCTGAATTCCCCATTCTTGACAGTGCTGGACACATAGTGGAGTTTTAATGTTTGCCAAGTTGAACAAACATGAATGCCATTTAAAAACTCCATCTCTTTAATATTTGAATGCTTAGAATGAGATTGACTGCACATGTGTTGTGTTTCTAATATCAAAAAGCCACACTTGCTATAGAGAATTGCAAATCATATTGGAAGAACCAACAGTTAAACACCTGAAAACAATTAGACTGCAGAATGTAAATATCAAAGGCAGCACAGGATAACTGCTGTGGAAGCTGAAGCCTCCGATGAGCACATTCTAGAGCCGGGAGAAGGAGAGTCTTGGAAATAGTGACTACAGTCATAATGCGGCAATGGCAAAAACTCACGTGGCGTGTGATGAACCCAAATAAGAGTGGCTCAGAGGTCGAGAGGGTTACTTGGGCTTAGAAACTGTGAGTGAAGTTTATACATGATTGAACTTTGTGTGATTCAAGTATTTTTTTAAGAAGAACAATATTTATCTAATAGGACTGTTAAGAGGATTCAGAGGCTTCCTTCATGCTAAGATCTCTAAGCACAAGATCTGCTGCATAATAGTTATCAAAGAATGTGAGCTGTTATCAGTGTAAAATTTACTGTCACATGATACAGCAATCCCACTGCTGGGTGTACATCCAAAAGAAAGAAAATCCATATGTGGAAGAGACATCCTCACTGCTGTGTTTGGTAAAGAAAGAAAATCCGTATGTGCAAGACGGATCCGCATTGCTGTCTTTAGCACTGTGCTGTTCGCAATAGCCAAGACATGGACGCAAACCAGGTGTCCATCAGCAGACGAGTGGATAAGGCAATGTAACATATACACGATGGAATGCTCAGCCCTAAAACAACGAAATCCTGTCATGTGCAGCAACACAGAGCTAGAAGTCGTTAGGTGAAAAGAGCCAGTCTCGGAAAGACAAGTATATATTCTCACACACGTGTAGAAGCTGGAAAAGTGTGTCATGTGAAGGTAAAGAGGAGATTGGTGGTCACCAGAGGCTGGGAAGAGATGGGAGGATGTGGGGAGAAAGAAAAGCTGATTAAGAGACACGGAAATAGAGTTAGAAGAAGTAAGTTCTAGTATTCAGTAGCACATACAGTAGGGAAATTCTGGTAACAACAGCTGACTGTATATTTCAGTGGCCAGAAACAAACTATCTATGTGTCTTTATTACACATAGTGGGCTTTGATACTCTTCTTTATTTGAATAGTGCATGTATGTGAAATTTATTGAAATTATATGAAATTTATTGCATAAATAAAATATTGTAATGTTCCCAACACAATGAAAAATTTTTGAGGTGATATTCTGATTTTGGATATTTCACATTGTACACAAGTGTCAAAATGTCACATGTACCCTCAAAATATGTACATTATATTGACAAATAATACAATTTTTTAAACAACTAAAACAAAGATAGCCGCCCAAGATCATGAATGGAAGGATCCTCAAATAGGACCCCCCACATGGGGAAAAACAGATGTAATTGCAATAAGTTTCATATGATTTCAACAAATTTCACATGCACGCACTATCCAAATAAAGGAGAGCATCCAAAGCCCGCTGTGTGTAGTCAAGATAATGGCTTTACCCTTGTTTAAGTCATGTAGCTTAACAGACTGATTACAATCATTTATTAAGCACCTACACGGGAAGGCTTTTGCTCTGAACATCAGGAATCAGGAGTTAGAAAAGTGAGAGTTAAAAGCAATTTTGATCTTGGGGGTGGGGAGGAGGAGGGGTGGAAATCACATGCTCCCTGTGCCCTCCCCGCTTCACCATCAGGAAGGAGTGGGAAATACCTGCCTTCCCCATATTTGACAGTCAAGTCCTCACCAGGCAGGGATTTTAATCTTCAAGCTGCAGTTAGGTAGGGTGAACGGGCTCTATCCAGAAATTTACTCATTGTTTTCCTTAAAAAGCTATGGAGTTCTATCTTATATGCCAGAGTACCCTTTATTTCAACTTCTGAGGTATATGTGCTGTCAAAAAGCTTTTTTTCTCCCAACTCATTTTAACTTAAAATGTTGCAACAGTCCATTTTCTAAAAGGAAAAAAAAAAGCCCATAAAACTCAGACTTGTGAAGTATGTTGCTGGTAGCTCCGCTGTAACGTTCCAATGTTTGAATATTATATCTTGCCCACCCACACAGAAAAGTATGAAGAAACATTGAGGCCTGCGTAAAATCATGTGGTCAAACAACGAAGCCAACATAAAAATGCTGGCTTTCCTTCTCGTCTAGTCAACTGATGCAGATTTGAAATCATTCTCAAAACAAATGAAGTTAGAACTAGAACGCATTTGCTGGGGATACGTGTCCGATGGTAGGTGTTTAAAGAGCTTTTCTTTTCCACTTAGGGAGGGGAGGGGAGGACAGCTACCACAAAATAAAATAGGAACAGAATGTGAGAGCAATGAAAAGTTTTGAAAATTATAAACCAAATTAATGTCTCCTATCCGGTGTTAAATTTCTGCCAGAAGCAGATCTCTCCTCTTGGTTACTCCTTGTGCTTTTCCTTTTTTTGGTAACGTGTCACCCTTTTACATTAAGATAGGATGAAAGCTGTTCAATAAACTTCAGACCTGAGTCCTCGTTTAATTTTTCCAAATGTCGGAAAATGCAGAACTGTCCACCATGGAGAATCATACATAAGCTAATGTATGTCTTGCCCTCCACTCCACCCCCATCCAAGGAAAACAAGACAAATCTCGTAATCCCTTTACACGCCACATAGGCTAGAGCGAGGGGTCAGCAAACTTTTCCTGTAAAAAGCCAGATAACAAACACTTTAGGCTCTGCAGACCATAAGGTCTCTGTCTAGACTGTTACTCATCTCCATCAGAATGCAAAAGCAGCCATAGAGGATAATTAAGTTTCCAATAAAACTTTATGAACACTAACATTTAAAGCTAATATTTTCGAGCATCACAAAATAGCTCTTCTTTTGATTTTTTACTCCCCCAGTCACTTACAAATCTAAAAGCTATTCTTAACTCGAGGGCCCCAGATGACAGAGCAGATGACAGGCCAGATACTGCTGTCAGGTCTCCACGTGCTGATGCCCCCGCTGCCCCCAGGCCAAAGAATTACTGAAACCCACAGGGCACTCTGAAGGGAAAAGGTTTCATTCTGAAAACACCAAATGGCAACCTTTAAGCTTGGAAAGCATAGTGATGTCTTACATACACATTCTGGCTGCATGCGGATGAAGATGCTGGAATTTAGTTATCTTGACATGAGACTAATTTTTCAGTATTTTTTTAACACTATATTGATAAGACAGATGACTCCTGATCAGTTGCCAATAGGTCAAAATTCCATGCTATTTTGATAAGCTTCTCATTTTTTCCTTGCCATGGCACTGCTTATGAGTGAAGAAGCTGGTTAGAAGGAAGGGAGAATGTCACAGAGCAATGTGTTTTGGCAGAAACTGACATAACATTTATGTCTAGTCCTATGGTTCGATATCCTTTATTTTGGAGGCAGAGGGATAGGTTAAAACAACACAACTTATTCTTTGGAGGTCAGAAGTCCAAACGGACTGTATTTAGCTAAAATCAAATCGTCAATAGGGCTATACTTCTCCTGAAAGCTCTAAGGGGAGATGTGTTCACGTGGCTTTTTCCAGCTTCTAGAGGCTACCTGCATTCCTAGGCTTGTGGTCCACTTCCAGCCCCCCAGCCTTTGCTCTGTAATCAAGCCTGTCACCCTCTCATCTTCCTTTTGTGATGACCTTTGGCCCACACAGTTAATCCAGAATAATCTCTCCAGCTCAAACTTCCTAAATTAATCATAGTCACAAAGTCCCTTTTGCTATGGACCCAAGTGTGCCAGCCCCACAAATGCTTCCTACACTCCCGGACTCAGCACTGGTTAAATCTCACTTGCCTGTTCGTCCTCTGGTCCTACTCATAAGAGCTGAATATAGCCAGAAAGAGGAAATCCTACAACCTTGCTACTGGTCTCACTATTTTTAATAAGCAATAGTTATATTAAAGAGGTGGTCAAAGTCACTCGCTATGTTCTGGCTTTATTTTAAAATGTCTGATCAAGACCTCCAAGTGGCCCTGCCACCCCACCATGCTGTTACCAGCCCATCATGCTACCTGGCTCCTTCTCTCTCCTCGAGCCCTCCAGCACCTCCTCCTTCCTCACTTTCAGCTCTGGGCCTCACTTCTCATTTATCTGAGAAAAATGGAAGCTATCAGAAGAGAACTTCCACAGGCTCCCCCTTGGATGTGCCACTGACCTGTGTCCCGGGATGAATATTCTTGCAAGAAGGACCTCTCCACTGGTACTACTCAAAGATAATCAGTCTAACATGGTTTTAAGTCTTTCAGATCTGTTTGTTAAGGTAATTTTGTCCTATCTGCCAATGTAGTTTGATGATAAAAGTAGAATCAGTCTCAGCCATATCATGTAGTGGCAGTCAATTCTCAGCCAGTCGGTAAACTCAGAACATCTGTTACCTGCCCTATACTCAGGGCTGTACTAACTCCACGTGGGGTTTCAGGTACAAGGAAAACATATGTCAAAGCACTTCAGAAACAGAATCTCCAGGTATATTCCTCACTGCACAAAGGAAAACAGAACCCAAGATAGAGTCTGCCCTTAAAAATAGAATGCTGCTGCTCCATGTAGGTCTAAACTGAGGTAGGCTCATTCGTGAGAATTACCAAACACATAAGAAATTTAGATGTCCAAAATTGAGATATCCTCTATTAAATTGTGGGATATGGTTTTTACTTTCCAACCATTAAAACATTATTAAAAATAAAAGTAAAATCTTTTGTAGAGTACTGAAAATCATATAGCCATATTTGCCACAGAGAGGAAAATATTTTTTCTAGCTCACAGGATATTTATTTGATATCATCTGTTTTCCAGGGCAAATTGGGAGAAAGAATACCCTTTGAGGTTTCTCTAGAGGGTTATGTAATAGAATTAAAAGAGAGTCTGTATCTTACAACAGGTACTGTGTTTCCCCCAAAATAAGACCTACCCAAAAAATAAGCCCTAGCAGGATTTCTATGCATTTGTTAAATATAAGCCATACCCCAATAATAAGACCTAGGGTTGGGTGTGGCTATGCAGCGTATCCACGCCATGCCTTTTGTCGCAGAGAGAAGATATCTCCTGAAAATAAGCCCCAGTGTGCCCTCTTGAGAAAAAAATATAAGACAGGGTCTTATTTTGGGGGGAAACACATTAGTTACTGCAACATTATTGTGGATAGTAAGTTAAACATTTGCAGTGTGCAGGTCAATAGCCATTGCTGAAGTTGCTGATAATATCACTGATCTATCCTACTGAACTCCTCCATGGTTCCGACTTACTCCAACTTATAAGATCCTTCTTGTTAGACTTACCTATTTACCCTCCTGACCTCATCTCCACAGGTACTTTTCATTCAGTCATGCTAAGCATTTTATTTGAAGTTTCACTAAGACATTCCATGCCCTGTCAACACCTGGATACCTGTGACAATTCTTACAATTGTCAATTGTTACAATTACGTTCATCATAATCTCCCCCACACACTAAATGGGGAGACCCATGAAGATAACAGATTCTATCTCTTATGCTAGTCTGTATTTTCAGGGTCTAGAATGGCACGAGAGATGGTGATAGATGTACTTGCTGAAGAACAAACTTTATATTAAATTTCTATCAGTTTAAGTACTGAAAGACAGTCTACCTTGTATATTTTAATGCAATAGCATGATTTTGTTATAAATAAAAATAGACTATGTATAAAGGTATCAATTTTTCACATACTGTTAAAGGTCTTATGTCCCATTTGTCTTTCTCTAAGAAACTAAAGGCATGTGTAGTTCTTAACTCTAAGCCAAGCAGAGGTAAGGACTAGAGAAAGAGTCTAAACATTAAAGAAACTAGACATAATATATACAAAATCACAAGGAGATCAATATTGTAAAAAGAAACTACTGGCTTAGCTCCTGTAGCTCAGTGGTTAGGGCACTGGCCACAGACACTGGGGTTCGAATCCAGTCCAGGCCAGCTAAACAACAATGACAACTACAACCAAAAAATAGCCGGCGTTGTGGCGGGTGCCTGTAGTCCCAGCTACCTGGGAGGCTGAGGCACGAGAGTTGCTTAAGCCCAAGAGTTTGAGGTTGCTGTGAACTGTGATGTCACAGCACTCTACTGAGGGCAACATAGTGAGATTCTGTCTCAGAAAAAAAAAAAAGAAGAAGAAGGAGGAACGGCCAACAACACACATTACTTGTACTGAGATGTTTGTATAGACTCATGAGTTATTAAGAGGCTATTATTTCAGAGGTTTACATAATTTGGCTAAGTTTGCAGCTAGTTACTGTCAGAGTTCAAATCAGAGCCCTCCCACCATTTCTTCTAATCCAGTGTTCTTCTGAAGATGCAATTTACTACAAATTGATTCCCTCCTTTAGAAAGCTGAATGTCCCGAAATTCTTAATGGGATTTGAAACACTTAAAATGACCATTCATTTAAGAGAAAATAGAAATTCACTTTTTCTAATACTCAAGCTTATAATTACAAAAACCATATGATATGCATAAAAGTTAATTTTTAACAAACTGTATATTGACCCTTGAACAATGTAGGTTTGCAGTAGGTGGTCCTAGAACCAACCCCCCATGGACAATTATACATGTGTAATGAAAAAAGTATTCACAGACACTGAGGCCACTCTTTTACTAATTGTGGAACATAGGAGAAATAATACCTTTACAAACCTCAGGTATCCATAATTGTCAGGAGGAGAGGATGGGAGAGGGAAGGAGGATGGGAAGAGGAGATGGGAGAAAAGGTGAGAACGAAAGGGCGGGAAAGGGGGAGAAATGAAGAGGAAAGGGGGAGAAATGAAAAGGAGAGGGGAAGAAACGGGGGGAGAGGGGAAGAAACAGGGGGAGGAGGGAGAAATGGGGGAGAGGGGGAAAAACGAGGAGGGGAAACGGGGGAGAGGGGGAAAAACAGGGGGAGAGGGGGAAAAATGAGGGGAAACAAGGGAGAGGGGGAAAAACGAGGGAGAGGGGGAAAAACGGGGGGGGAAATGGGGGAGAGAGGGAGAAACGGGGGCAGGGAGGAAAAATGGGTGGAAAAGAGAATGAGGAGAAGGGGAGAAATGAAGAGGAGAGGGGGAGAAACAGAGGGAGGGGGAGAAATGGGGGAAAAATGGAATGGGGAGAGGGCAGAAGGGGAGAAAGGGAAAAGGGTCGGGGGGGGAGGAAGAAAGGGAGAAAAGGAGAAAATGGAATTAAGTCCCTTTCATATCTATGTATATAAAATTTAATCAGTTTAAGGTAATTTCTCCACATCTGGCAGAGACCATACAGGGTTGTAAACATACCCACACAACACATAAGGTTGTAAATATAGCCACAGAACTCAGAAACACTGGTTTATCAGCGGAAATGCTTATTAATTGAACAAAACATCCTCTGAGAGCTACTTGAAATATGCTGTTTATTACTTTTTTTTTAGTACAATGTAATATTTATCTATATCACAGAGTTGCTAAGAATATCAGAATAGCCATTTACACTCATAGTTTGGGAAATAAGCTGGTCTGAAATGTCTAAATATAGTAACTTCTGGAGGCATTTGTAGAATCACAGAATATCAGTGCAATGATACACCTGTGACAGCCTTGTCCTAGTTTGGGGGATGACAACACAGGCTCAGATACCATGTAGTTCATTCATTGCCAAAGAATCAGTTAGGACACTGACAGGTGTCTAACCTGGAAACCAGCCATAGACAGTGCCAGAAGGACCCTCTGCCTTAACAGTTCACCACAATCCTGACATCCTGCTCACAAAATATGCACAGGATAAAGGCTTATACTGTGTCTATTCATGTAGAACCTATACTTCAATCAAAATCCTCAGTCAGGACCTTTATCAACAAAAATACAAAATAAAACATGATATATTAATTATAAATTAAAATACTATGTGTGCCAGAATATATAAAGTAGTAGGAATCTTAGAGAAGAAGGAAGAAAGTATGGTAAGAAAGTGGAAGAGTGAGAGAGGGAAGGGAAGGGAGAGAGGGAAGGGAAGAGAAGGGAAGGGAAGAGAAGGGAGGGAAAAGAGAGAGGGAAGGGAAGGGAGGGAAAGGAGAGAGGGAAGGGAAG
>NW_003852399.1:19605057-19737174 GCF_000181295.1 Otolemur garnettii | reverse complement strand
CCAGGAGTTGGAGGTTGCTGTGAGCTGTAATGCCATGGCACTCTGCCCAGGGGGACAGCTTGAGGCTCTGTCTCAAAAAAAAAAAACGGAGGGAAGAGAACAGAGAGAGAGAAAGAAGGGGAGGGAAGGGAAAGGAGAGGGGGAGGGAAGGGAAAGGAGAGGGGAAGGACGAGTGTTGTGGCAGGTGCCTATAGTCCCAGCTACTTGGGAGGCTGAGGCAAGAGAATCTTGAGCCCAAGAGTTTGAGGCTGCTATGAGCTGAGAGAGAGAGAGAGGAAAGGGAATCAAGGAAGGGGAACGGTGGGATTAGAGCCTGCTCTGAAAGCCAGTCTATTCTCCTGTATCCACCATGATCTGCTCAGTGGAGTCCATACACAGATACGTGTTAGGGGTGGAGAAAAATACATTTCCTTATATCCTCACATGCTTAGAGAGCACTAAAGCTTGTCTTTCACTAGATACAAAGTCTTCTAGTCCGTGACCAGTGACATAATTATTACACTGCAGCACTGATTCTCAAAGTCTAGTCTCTGAGCAGACATGGGAGCATCACCTGGGAACTTGGTAACCATACAAGTCCTCAGGCCCAGGGATCGGAAACTCCAGGGCAGGGATCCTGCAACCTGTCTTTTAACAGCTGGTTGTGACACACATTTTGAGAACCACCTCAACTCTGAAACGGAGCGGTGTCAAGCACAGTGTATCAATAATGCACAGTTCCTATTTTGGGGCATGACAGAGAGGACAGATGCGAATTCCTGGTCCAGAGTGGAGGGGGGCAGGTCGCTACTGAGAAGGAACACAGGATGAAGCGGTTTGTGGGCAGGGAGAGTTGAGAGGAGAGTTGAGACACATAGCACAGGGGTCACCCCCAGTTTGTGCAAGGTGGTCCTTTTTGCCACTGACTAGGTGGGGAGCTCTCCCCACATGCGCTCCTCTGCTTTACATAGTCTTGGTCACTGGTTCACCATAGACATGTGATACAGTAGTTTCCCTCCCTCCAGAGTCAGGTTTAACTGCACTGCCGTGCCCTGGTGAGTATTTAAGCATGATAAATATTCCTGAGGATAGCCACATCTCTAATCAGTATTAATGAGAGGTGTAGGATGAACAGCACAGCAAGGAGACCCCAACCGCATCTTACTTAAAACAGACTCAGGAGTCCAACACTCTAGTGCACATCTCTACATGAGATGCCACCTCAAACTTAATGTTTCTAAACCTGAACCCCTTGTCAATCAAAACCGAAGTCAATAGCAATATCTAATAAGCCCCTGCCCCGCAGTGAATGTCAGCAGCAGTACTGCGAACCTTAAAATCGGAAACCTGCAAGTTATCCAGGACTCTTCCCTGTCTGTTACCTCTGGGTGCAGTGAATCGCCAACTTCTGCTAGTTCTACTTGCTCATGTCTTGAACCAGTCTCCTCCTCTCTGTCTCAAGTGTCACTGCCTCAGCTACAATCCCCACTTCTGGCCTGGGACTAACGTAACAGCCTCCTAATTAATCTCCTGCCTCTTCTCAGACCTACTCCTCTAGCAGCTCCCTGCTGCCACCAGGGGTGTTCTGAAACCAGAACACCGTGTCTTCCCAGTGAAGGGAAGAATCCTCCACCCCTAGCATCCAGGATTCCCTTCCTCAGACTTCATGTTCCATCTCTCAGCCGTCTGCTATGCCCACCCTTCCCCTCCTACTTCTATTCACCCAGCCCCCGCTCCAGGGAGGTTTCAGGTAACACAAGCTCTGGGAACTCTGAAGACTCACCCACTCCCAACTTTAAGTAAGCCAGTGCCACGTGCTTACCCCGAGCACCCATCACATCACATCACTGTTCCTGTCACACTGGGTTCCCTTCAGTTTTTATAAAAGCACACATTGCCCCAGCCTACTACACAGAAAGCAAGCACGAAATACATGTGTGCTAAATGTACAAGCTACAGTATGCAGAGTCGAAACCATTCCCTAGACTACAATCTGCCCCTCGCTTTCCCCACTAGATATTAACAGCGCAGAGAAGGTCATGCAAGTGACCCTTCCATCAGGCTCCCTTAATTCTAGCACTGTCTGTACTCCACAGTAAGGAATTTGATAGAGTATTACAGCCCTCTAACATCCAGCCCTAGTCCTTTTACTAGTTTAGTTTGCTAAAGATTAAACTTAAAGAAAAGTAACTGTAATGCAATTCATGGTTTAGAACATCCTGCTTTAAGTGTGATGAGAATGCCAGTCCCCCTCAGTTTGAATCCTGTTGTCTTTATTTGCCACAACAACAATCACTGATCATCTCCAGGTCTCCCATCAGTCCTTGGGACTGGACCTTTCACCTCAAGTTCATCCTTTCCCTCTGAACCTGGAATGCTCCTAACTCTTCTCCAACTCACCACCCAGTCTAGATGGTGAGGCAAGGAGAGAAAACAGCCAAGTTCCTCAATTTTCCATGACTGTTCTATGGTCCTTTTTACAACTCTGCAACACACCTACCCTATCGGCCTGTTGGGCTTTAGCAGCACTTTATGTGATGGCTACTGAGGTCTGATCCTGTATCAGCTTCACGTGCACACTGATGATCTCCAGAACATTTTTAAGTATCTTCTAAATAAAAATGTTCATCATTTTAAAATTTCTCCTATAATACCCCAAATACTTGCATTACACCAAGATAGTTGTTAGAGGTATCATTACAGATCTTCAAACACACATAATATAAAATGTATGGTACACAGACTAAGTATATTTTTGTCCAGTTTTCCAGATTTGATTTAAAACATTAATGAACATCTATTAATTTTAATTGCCTAATGCATCATTTAATTGTATCATGCAAAAATGAAAGGTGATTCTAAATGCACTCAAACTTGTTACATAGTAATTCTTCAAAAGCACTTATCTTGGAGGTCACAGATTAAGGCCTAGTTATATTTAATAGTGGATTTTCTTGCATGTTCAAAATTATTCATTTTTAAACCTATGCCATTTCAAGAACACAAAATACAGCATCCTCCTCGCCTAAAAACATTTTTCATAAAATACCAAGAGTAGAATCAGAAAATGTAGTAGAAATAGTTAAAACAAGAAGCAAATTCATTGGATCCAGAGTTACAAAATATCACATCTCTGAATTTTTGTTTATAAAAGATTTTTTAAAATGTACTGTCTCTCGCAAGAAAAGTGGATGTATTATTTTCTTATATAGAAATTTGGAGGTTTGCAAAAGTTTACGGGTTCCTTTCTCTTAATTTAAGCATATTTCTGACATCTTCCTGACACATGACAAAAAAGAATCCTTACCCTTGACTGACATGAGGTAGATATGATATAGATAGATGATTAAATAAGTGTTTCTAGCCAATGCTAATTTCTCCACCTATGTTTTGGGCTCTCCCTTCTTCTGTCCCTTAAGTCATCTTGTTTCCTTCATCATCCCCTCTTCTCTCCTCTCAATTGGATCTTTCTCTCTCTCTCTCTCTCTCTCTCTCTCATACACACACACACACACACCCTGATCTGTGCGTCTCCAACTATCATCAGATACTCTTTTTGATAAGTCTAGCAGAGAAAAGAACGAGCATCTATAATCACAGTTACTGTAGCTGCTTCCCTGCGATTCTCTGGACTCCCCCAAACCAAAGCAATCAGGACAGTTCCTTAAAGAAAACAGTGAAAAGACTTTGTGAAGGTCAACAGCACTATTGTTTAAACAGTGCAATTTTGACATCAACCACTTGTTCCTCCTTGAGCTTTCCTACTTCTGCTGAGACACCATCCTCTGACTTTCTATTTTCCTAGTAACTTAGTCACAGCCTCCCCCACCAGCTTTTCTTTGCTTGCTGTTAAATGTCAACATTTTTTAGGGTCTAATCCTCAGAATTCTTTTCTCCCCCTCAGTCTGTTCATCTCTTGTTTGTTCCAGTAATTCAGTTCAGACCTCCCTTGGGGAGGCGGGATTGCTGCGTGTAACTGCCCACTGGATATCCTCACCAGGATGTCTCAGAATCACCTTGAGCTCAGCATGCCCCAAATCAATTCTACCATCATGACCACTCCCTCCAATAAATATATTTTCCCTCCTCTATTTCTTGATAAATTCTACTCTCTACTGTTAGGATTTTTGCTTGGGAACTCATCTTAATTTTAACCTTTACCATCAACCAACATCCTCCAATTGATCATCAGCTCTTACTGATTCATCCCAAATCTCTCTATTCCCTCATCTTTATCTTCACTATGACTACCTTACTTAAGTCATTTATTCATTCAATAAATACCTACGGAGCACCCACCATGCTCCAGAAACCATCATGCATATCAAGAGCCTGGACAAAACAGACCCAAATCCCTTCCCTCCGGGAGCTCACATCCGAGTGGGAGAATTAAACAATGAAATACAGAAGTAAATTACAGAGTATGTTAACTGGTATGTGCTAAGGAAGAAGGGAGAAAAGGAGTGAGGAAAGAAAGTGAGCATGGATCAGGAATGAAGAAGGAAAAAAGGAATTAAGATTCAAATTTTATATAAATTGGCCTAATGGAGGAAATAGTTCTTTTTTTAAAAAAACCTAGATTACTGATCTAGATTAACTCCCCTTTAATCTACCTTTCATGCTGCCAAAAAAACTAATAATTCTGAAATCCATAACCTTGTCATTCCCTTATTTGAAATCCTTCAGTGACTACATACAGCTTTCAGGAAGATGTTTAAACCACCTAAATTTATCACATAGGCCTAGTGATCATCTAGTCCCTGCCCGCCTAATAGAATCATTTCTGCTCACTCCATGGAACTGGACTCGATCATCTGCATTTTGTTTAATAATGGATGATGTTTTGTGACGTCATGCTTTCACGCATTTTTTCCTACCTGTAATACTAAAAGCTCCCACACCATTCATAAATGTCTTACCTTTCATTATTGCAATCTACTCAAACTTTAAAAAGCATCTTTTACCCAGTTTAGTTAACTTTATCTGGGAAATAAAACTCTATAAACTATTTGGCATATTTGTTTGGGGAAAAAGTGAGAAAAGGTATATCTAAGAGTGTAGTTGGCACAAAACAGAAGTTAAATATTTATCAGCTTTTACAACATGCTATATTGAATTGGTCATATGTCTTTTCAACTAGTGCAGAGTTTCTCAGCCTTGACACTGCTAGCATGATGAGCTGGATAATCCTGCACTGCAGGAGGCTTTCTCAACCTCAGTAGCTTCCACCTGCCAGACACCAGAAGTACTGCTCAGGTTGCAGTAACCAAAAATGTCTTCAAACATTGCTAAACATCCTCTTGGGGCAAAACCACCCCGGTTAAGAATCACTACATTAGACCATCAACAACTCAAGGAACTAATTATTACTTATTATTATATTGCCAAGTCCCTAGTACTATAGTAGCACTTAGTAGGTCTTCAATAAATCATGTCAGTAAGATCCAAAATCCTGCCTCCTAGCAATACATATTAGTTTTGCCTATTTTTAGAAACATATGTAAACACCCATATTATTTTTATGGCATCTTTCATTTAACACTACATTGTGAGATTCATCTGTGTCACTGCAGGTTAACTGCAGTTAATTCATTTCTACCTTTATATACAAGTATTTGTTTTAATTAATATACTGTATCTTCTTACATATTCTATTATCTGGACACTGAACTGTTTCCAGTTTGCAGCTAGTATGAATAGCATTGCCATGAATGATGTTTATGTGTGTTTTGGTTACAACTCAGGATAGTTGTGCCAAAGGAGGAGAGAGGTGTGAGGGTAAGTCAGTGAGTGGGTAGTTAACATTCTTTCTTGATGATAGTAGAGGTTACATGTATGTATGCACTTTGTGATAGTTTTAAACTCTTCATTTATGATTTGTGAACTCAGAATTCTGCATGATACTTCATTTGAAGCTTTTTCATTACTAAGAACATGACAAATAAAAAAAGGGCACGGATTCTCATTAATATCCAACAATGCCAATATTCATGTGAAAAATAGATGGTCATCTTCATTTGTATCAAATAAAAGCACACTAAAACAAATGCCATTGGGGGGGGGGTTTCTTTGAGACAGAATCTCAAGCTATCACCCTTGGTAGAGTGCTATGGTGTCATAGCTTACAGCAACCTCAAACTCTTGGGCTCAAGCAATCCTCTTGCCTAAGATTTTCTATTTTTAGTAGAGACAGGGTCTTGCTTTTGCTCAGGTGGGTCTAGAACTCATGAGCTCAAGCAATCCACCCATCTCAGCCTCCCAGAGTGCTGGGATTACAGGTGTGTACCATGGCGCCTAGCCAACAAATGCATTTTTATACTTTTAGTCATTAATGATCAGTGAGAAGCAAGGGAAAACCTCCGCTGTTCCTCAAGAAATGAACTGACACAACTTTCTAGAAGGCCATTTAACAATATATACCAAAAGCGTTTAAAATATGGATTATGTTTTAAAGTTCATCTAGGAGAAATAAATCAGGCAAATGTGTAAAAATATGGATGTATGAGAGAGAACAAGAATTTATAGACAAGGTCGGCAAGATGGTTGACCAAAGACACCAGATGTCAGAGCGTCTCAGTAAGAAGGAAAGCTTTAGATGAAAGGGAAAAACAAACACAGACTGGGTGTAATTCTGAGGGAAAGGTGCCAGAGCCTACAAGAGACACCATGGGAAGAAGTTGTGCAGAATAAGGAGGAACAAGATAATCAGAGGTCAACCCCGGAGAGGATTGGAGTCCAGCAAAAATGGCAAGTGGAGTGGTTTCTCCCTCTCTCACATATATGAAAATCAACACACTCCTTAGCTGTTGGAGGGGTTTTCTGCCCCCACAAGCCACAAGGTTGCTGCTGCCAATTAATTCAAAGCTTCTTGTGCCCAAAGGACCAGGCTCCAAAACCACCTGAGGCGCCTCCTGTCACCACAGATCCAAGCGAGGTGTGGGAACCACACAGCTTCTCTATACACCATACATCTTTGTCCTCCCAGGGTCCTTGGGCCCCTTAGTTTCTTCTTACTCATTCCCACATGGACATTGACCCAGACTATGGATGCCACAGGGGTCCGATGGATCCAGGGCATCTACATGACCCAGAGCCTGTATATTTCAGGTGGTCTGCCTTCAGAGAATGGGAAAGAGATGACCAGAGTGCTATATTTCCTCCAGTCAGGTTCTTTTCCTTCCTTTTCCCTTCCCTCCCTGACTTGCAGTTCCCAAGAGACAACTGAGCCACCACAGTGAGGCTTCCACAGAGTGGGGTTCAGACCTTTCCTCTTAAATTCCTACAGTGAACTGACAGGTGCTTGGACTATAAGCTTCCTACTCACAGGCTGCACTGTTGCTGCTTCCCTGGCAGAGCCATCACAGCAGGGCACACCCCAAAGCAGAGGGTCATCAAACCTGCTTGAGCACCCAGGGCTGCTTCTACCTGGCATGGTCAGGAATTGATCTTTGGAGACCTGGGAAGAGACCTGCAGGCTAGATCTTATGCTCCAGGATTTGATCATCATGGAGGGGAGATTTGTGGACTAACCTTGGGAAGAGAGGGAGCCCACATGGCAAAACCAGGAGGAAAGTATAGGGTGGTTTCCAGCTATACTGTGCTTATAGAGCCCCCCTCACTCTACAGGCAGGCTGTGCCCTCAGCCTGGGCCAGAATCCAAGGTGGGGAAGTTACCAGCACCCATCACAATTGTGGGGTAGCTCTGTTAATTTCACCTCTTGCCTGCCAACAGACCCAGAGGGAGACCAGGAAGTAGAGGAAGAAAAGAATGATTCCCACTCCTGGCAGCCAGATTGTAAATCTCCGAAAGCCCTGCCTTCACAGAAAGTAGACTTTCTGGTTGGTTGGGGCCACTTCAATCCCTCCCTGATGGCTTTTCCCAGGCTGGAAGACCACTGACCCTTGCATAAAGGGCTACCTAGCCAGCTTTTTTTTTTTTAATAAGAGACAGAGTCTCACTTTGTCACCCTCAGTAGAGTGCTCTGGCATCACAGCTCACAGCAATCTCTAGCTCTTGGGCTTAGGCTATTCTCTTGCTTCAGTCTCCTGAGTAACTGGGAACTACAGGCACCCGCCACAATGCCCAGCTATTTTTTGTTGCAGTTCAGCCGGGGCCGGGTTCAAACGCACCATCCTCAGTATATGGGACCAGCCCCCTACACACTGAGCCATAGGTGCCGCCCTAGCCAACTTTAATGCTGCTTGAAGGCAAGCTCATTCAACCCACTTCTGCCCAGCCTCTGCTATAGCAGAGAATAAGGATTCACCTGGAAGTTTCAAGGCCCTACACACCACCTGGGACATTTGAGCACACCAATCACAGATCCCAAAACAACACTGACACTTGTTCACTCTGGTACTTACAAACAGAGGCTATTATAGTAAGTCCCTGAGTTACAAACATCTGAGTGACCTACAACTTACACTTATGAACAGAAGCTATTAAAGGTAAGTAGGAAAATGTATCTGTTCCAATTTACATATAAATTCAACTTAAGAACAAACCTATAGAATCTATCTCATTTGGAACCTGGAGACTGACTGAACAGCAACAACAGTCAAGCAGAGTCCATATCATTCAGAATAGCTACAAAGAAAATAAAAGACCTAGGAATATACTTAACCAAAAAAGATCTCTATAAAGACAACTATGAAACACTTGAGAAAAAAAAAAAATCACAGATGACACACAAATGAGAAAACACATCATGCTCATGGATTGGTAGAATCAGCATTGTTAAAATGTCTATATTATCTAAAGTGATTTAAAGATTCAATGTATTCCCTGTCAAATACTCATCTCATATTTCACAGATCTAGGAAAAAAAGTTGACACTTCGTTTGGAACCAGAGAAGAACTTGAATAGCCAAAACAATCTTATACAAAAGGAACAAATCTGGAAGCATCATATTCTCAGACTTCAAACTATACTGCAAGGCTATAGTAACCAAAACAGCATGGTACTGGCACAAAAATATAGACATAGACAAATAGAATAGAAAACCCAGATATAAAACCATCCACATACAAACACTGACCTTTCACAAAGCAGATAATAATATATAAACTGGGAAAAAGAATCCCTTTTCAGTAAATGTTCTTGGGAAAACTGGATAGGCACATTCAGAAAAATGAAACAGGATCCATCTCTCAGCACTCATAAAAATTAATTCAAAATGGATAAAAGAATTAAATTTAAGGCATGAAACCATAAGCATTTTAGAAGAAAATGTTGGAAAAGTTTTTAGATATGAGCCAAGGCAGGAAGTTTACAATGACCCCAGTGGCAATCACAGCAACAACAACAATAAATAAACAGGATCTGATTAAATTAAAAAGCCTTTTCAGGCTTACAATCCTAACATTCTGTGACGCCAAGGTGGGTGTATTGCTTGAGCTCAGGAGTTTGAGACCAGCCTGAGCAAGAGCAAGACCTCATCTTGACTAAAAATAGCTGGGTGTTGTGGCAGGCGCCTATAGTCTCAGCTACTTGAGAGGCTGAGGCAAGAGGATCACTTGAGTCCAAGAGTTTGAGGTTGCTGTGGGCTATGACACCATGGCATTCTACCCAGGGTGACAGAGTAAGATTCTTTCTCAATTTAAAAATAAATAAATAAATAAATAAAATAAAATAAAAACAAAAAACAAAGCTACTTCACAGCTAAGGAAATAATCAACAGAGCAAATAAACAATCTACAGAATGGGAGAAAATGTTCACAAGCTAAATATCCAATAAAGGGCTAATAACCAGAAACTACAAAGAATGAGAAACTACAAAGAACTCAAGCAAACAAGTGGGGCGGGGGTGGGGGGATCATAAAACCACATTAAAAAGTAGGCAAAAGACATGAACAGAAGCTTTTGAAAAGATGGAGAAAAGACCAATAAACATATGAAAAATGCTTAACATCACTAATCATCATGGGAATGAAAATTAAAAGCACAGTAAGATAGTAACACCTTACCCCAGACAGAATGACTTTTATTAAAAAGTCCAAAAACAAGAGATGTTGGCATGGATGCAGAGAGAAAGGAACTCTTATACACTGTTGGTGGGACTGCAAATTCCTACAGCTTCCATGGAAAACAGTATGGAGATTCCTCAAAGAACTAAAAGTTGACCTAATCGATCTAGCAATCCCACTGCTGGGTATTTACCCAGAGGAAAAAAATACGCTTTATCAAAAAGACACACACTCAACTGTATTACAGCCCAATTCATAATTGCAAAAATGTGCCATCAACTTAAATGCCCAGCAATTCATGAGTGGATTAATAAAATGTGTTATGTATAGACTACAAAATACTGCTCAGCCATGAAGAAGGATGACTTAATACCTTTTCCAACAATTTGGATGGAATTGAAGACCATTATCCTAAGTAAACTATCTAAAAGAAGGAAAAACAAACACCACATGTACTCACTATTAAACAGGAACCAATGAGCACACGGGTGGGCATAGAGGGAAGTAAAACTTAATGGAAATTAGGAAGTAGGAAGAAGGGAGGAAAGGATGGTGGAAACCTACCCAATGGGTACAATGAACACTATCTGGCCAACAGGACACTTATGACCCTGATTCAAGCATTAGAAAACTATCCATGTAATCCCTATAATATTTTGAAATAAAATTTTTAAAAAGTGACACACTAAGGTAGAAAAATAATTTATATAAGGATATTTTTCATAGAACTACTTAGTAAACAACTAAAAACAAATTTTCAATAGAAAATTAGTTGAATATATCATGTAGATATATTTAGTAGAATACATGCAGCCATATCTAATACTATATGTTCATAATTCATTAAAACAAGTTACAGAACAAAATTATGCATTTTTAAGTGAGGAAGACATAAATATGCCTAGAAACAAAATTTTAAGAAAAGCTAAAAGCTTTACTTTTGTTATCTTGGAGAAGTTTTGTTGTGTTTCTTTTTATTAAGGCCTATATACCCTCTAAGCTTTCTACAAGGAATATGTATAACAATATAAAGTTTTATGTAAATAAGTTTATCAGTGAATGTGAAATGAAAAATGGAAAAATATCACTTAACACAGCATCCGTGACGATGGCGGCTTCTAGTGCCTGTTAGTATATCTACTTGCAACCTTCATCAAAGGGTCACTGGGAACACTGATGGGTCTTCATGAGCATGGCTGACTCCTACGTGCTTTATACTGTACCAATAAGCCAACCTCAGATATCATTTCAGAGATCAGGAGTTCCTTTAGAAGAAGGCTACACTCTTCCCTTGCCTTCCTTGTCTAGAATAAATAATGGTGGACCCAATCAACCCCTCACAGGTGGTCTTAAAGCAATCTGAACAAGAATCCATTTCAAGATGGACCCTATTCTTCTCTGGAAATTCATAAATTATGAAGAATTACTAGGCAGCCCAAATCATATACCTTAAGGACAAACTACATAATTTCAAAAATTATCCATGTATTGCTACTTGTTGGAAGTTATATTCCTATAGTTATTAAGCCAAAAAATTCTATGAAATAAAGGTATACCCAAATTACCTTTAAGCCTAAATATTTCTGTTTCTGCCAATGGCAAAATTATTCACCCAGTCACCTTAGCTAGAAACTTTAAGATCAATTTTAATTCTCCTTCTCCCTGTGCAATTAATCACCAGACTTCATCGATTCTATTTTTAACATCTCTGGAACTCATTACCCACAAACCCTTCCTCAGAACAAGATCTCTAAATTGCAACTGCTACAGCACATTTTCTCAGTTTCTCTTCCTCTCCAACTCATCTCCTTCACTTCAACTAGAATTATCCTAAATAAAGTCATCGCTTAGGTCCACTGCCTGCTTAGTACCCTCAGATAACACCCAGACTCTGAGCCTGGCACTCCACACCTTGACCAGTTACACTCCAGCCCAGGAGGCACACAATAGTCTACACCTTTCATCCTGCAAAGCTATTGCTCTCCAAGGTCTTTAGAAAGGTCCAGGGACATGTTTGCTTGTCACAGTACTTTGAGAACACAAAGTACATCTAATGGACAGGAACCAAAACCACTAAATGTCCAGCAGTATAGGACAAGACCGTGAAACAAATACCTTGTCAAAATGCCAAACAGCACCCCAGGTGAGACTTCTTGTTCCCCAAACACATTTTTACACATATGTGACCCCTCCTTTCTAAAATTTACTTAACCACTCCCCCAGCTAGTTCTGCCTTCTTCCAAAATATCCTGATCCTTGGATGACACAATTCAAGTTCTTATCTAAAGACCATCTCAGCAAAATAGCAATATACACATGTTTAATGATAGATCATTAAATACTTTCCTCATACAAGTGATTTAATGCTTTCTGCTATAGCACTTAATGTATTAAATTGTGATTAAACTGCTGACCCATTTGTCATTTTACTCCATGGTCCCCTTTTTCTTATCCCCTAAAATTTGAGCTCTTTAAAGAAAGAAATTTTCCTTTGGCATCTTACTTTTTTAAACCCCAATTTCTACAACTGACCTAATTCATTGACAGAAATGCATTCTGTAAGTGATTTTTGTATTAAAAGATGAAAAACTGTACCTCATTTCTAGGTACAAAGTGCCATTCCTTAGCCTTTTTCATAGCTGTTAAACTTACAACTCAGAAAGTTACACCGTTATCAGTAATGGTGCTTAAAGAAACCTAAAATGCATATATTTAATTACAGTTTAGTCTAAAGCAGGCATTATAAACTCAGGTAAAACAAAAAGAAACTGTGGTAAACCAGAGAGACTGTTCCCAGTATAAAGTAAATTCCTTTGTGATTTATTTTTTGTTTTTGTAAACACTGACAAGTATGCCCTACAAAGTTCTGCCTAACAAATGTTGAAAAAATAGTCATGTAATCTTAAATAACCAAAATATGTATAAGACTAAATGATATACTTCTTTATAAGATAGAATGTGCTTTTGTTCCACCCCACTTACTTTTGCAGGTTTGAGCTTAAACTATTCCTATAGGCTATTCCGAATAACCTTTCTTTTTAGTCAAAATTTCCAATTTAGCTCCTCCCCTAAGTCACATATGCAGCAGAACAGGACAAAGTCAAATGCTCACTTGCACATCTGTTCATGTCCGGGGCTCGGTGTCCGTAGTACCCTGAGGGGCAGGAGTGCAGGCACTCTCCATACTGACGCATCCCTTCTCTTCGAAGAAAGAAGAACAACTTCTGTTGACATCGGCTACAGCCATTGTCCTTTGAACAAGACAAGCACCCCTTGCAAACAGGATTTGACACATAACTAGCTGTAAAAGAAAAAAAAAAAGTTCAAATAGGAATATGATCAAACTTCAGGCCAATATATCATGCTAGAAGGACAAATGTTACTTGTCTTTCAGCCCCCTAAAAAAGGGTTAATAGATAAACTTAGAAACAAAGAGGAAATGCAAAGGCAGAATTGAGGCTACCATGTGAAAGTGAATAGTTCATGGAGATACCAGACCAGAGGGGAAAATGTATGGCCAAGTCAGGAATCCGGGCCAAGGAAAAGCATATGAAGAGCTGACACTCCCTCTGTGTAGACAAGGGTTGAACCACCTGTTGGCACATTACAAGTACTATGGCCCCTGCCCCAAATGGCCAGAGCAGAGGATTTTAACCCTGGGTTGAGGGCACCAAGAGAGTAAGCACAAGACAGAGAAAACAGAAGACATAAAAACCCCTAGCCTGCCCACGTCCAAGTGTGGGATCCCAATTGAAATGATCATTATAGCATGGGGTCCTTAAATCAAAAACTAAATACCAAATTGTCCAGATCCAGCCCAACCCAGAAAGAACAAAATACATAAAACTACCCTCTAAAAATTTTCTATAATCATAAGACTTTCATGAAAAACTGAAATTGTTTAAAGAGAAGGTTCTCTGTCCCACAGTCATAGTTGAAGCTAAACATACTTCCAGTTCCAAAGTTAAATGAAGTGCTCTTTTTCATCATAAACCACGCTCCATAGTAAGTATGGAGGAAAGAGACTGAAGAACCAAGAGAATCAACACAAATTAAAGGCTTTTCCTTTTGTTTTTATGTATCAGAAGCCAACTTTCATCTTGACCACAAAGATTTCAGAGTCAACAAATTGCGCCCTACTTTAAAAAATAAAAGGCATTAAATGCATTGAAAGCACTGCTTTATTTACTTGAACCTTGACAGACCTAAAGAATGAGAATTGATTAAGTAATATTTACCCCAGTCCATATCTTAGATATCTTTATAACCCTACTGTGAGGAATTCTCTTAAAACGGATGTGATGGGAGCCACACCCAACCTAAGTGCTCTCACCCTCCGTCCTCCAATCTACTTCAGCCACAATGCTGCTCAATGCTGAAGAATAAGAGCCCATGTGCTATTATTATTTTCTATAATTCAAAATTTCTTCCTCCAAAGCTACAATAGACTCTTCAGGTGAATTCACCATTGTCCAGCGTCAACTATCCTAGCAGCCTTCTCCATGTTGTAAATCAATAGCTTAGTAATTCACAAGACTTTCTCCATCCATTATATGGTAACTACATCAACCTCTGTGTCTAAATACAAGCACAAATAGACCATTAAACATGACTAAAGTAATTTACTTTGTCAGGATCTTAATAAGTCAAATGGCTCTGTCCATGGCTATGAGATTTAATTCAAATGTGCAGGTGAATAAACAGATCTTAATTCTCAGCTTTGATGACCATGTTTATTTGCTCTCTCTGTAAGCTTTAACTTTTTCAACCCTGAAGCCCGCTGAGACCCAGAGCCTGATCATTCCAACCAAAACACTTTTCTATATCTAGCCCCACCCCAAATTCTAAAGACGAAATACATCACGTAAAACATTAAAAATCCTGAAAAGAGTAACAATGATTCTAGCACAAACTCACACATGTCCTTGAAGGAAAAAAAAGATTATGTGGATTTAGTAAAAAAGGAAAACTATGAGGCAGAAAAAAGGTAATAATATCTATATCAGCAGCAATCATTATCAAGAGAAAAAACAGTGTAAGTAGAATTCTAATGAGCTGATTGTGATCCTTCTAAATTGCAAACTTTGGCCTTTTTACGAATCCTGATATTTTAAGTTTGATCCTTTGTTAAATCAAATCCAGTTATTCACATTTTATCTCATAGAATTTCGTGTAGGTGTTGAATTCCCATCTGTTTCCAATATACTCCTGACATTTTTAAAAAGTGTTCCCCTATTTCTGGAGTTAGCCTTTGCCAAGCAAGAAGAAATCTGAATTCCTTCTAGGTGAAGGCATCTGTTCCTGACAAAGGTACAGATTTCTAATTCTGAAAATAATGGGACCAAACAGTGGACTGTTGGCACCTTAGCCTCGTTCCATATTTGCTGGTTAAATAATGTTGCCAGTTCCACAGACTTTCTAAATGAACAATTAATACTAACTTCAATCAAGCTTATCACTAAATTGCTATCTCTGCCTAACCCCAAGTTCAAGGCATCTATTTAAAAAAGAAAACCTGCTTCTGGCACCAATAACAAGGAACTTGCATATGGGGTCCTACACAAATCAAGTTAGACTCAGACACTCCCCACTGGAGCAGCAACATTGAGATGACTAGTATGGACTGTCATCAGCTATACTACCAAGCTCAAATTCAGTTAAGCAATCAAGGTCATGAATTAATGTGCCGCACAAGATTTGACCAAAATAAGAAATGCCTTTTTTAGGGTACTTTCCTTTTTTACATACAATTCTAAATATTTACATGAAATATCATCATAAAATGTATATTCTGTTAACGTAAAGACAACACGTTTTAATACTGGATGTTCACCATTATAATCATACACTAGATAGAAAATATTAAAGTTAAAAATTAATAAAGCTTAGAGATAAAATTATAAATTTCCTTTAAAGTTCTAGAGGCTTATGATAACATAAATTCAATCTAGAACAAAATTTGAGTAACCAAGAGCAAAACTTACACTGAAAATTCCAAGGTTTTAGAACTTCTAGAATTAAACCATATTTTTTGCCAAATCTTTGTCTTTTGCCGTAAGTTCTTTAACAAGAGTAGTATTCTTAGATACAAGGCTTGTAAAGCTTTAACTTCCCAATAAATATTAGCTTTGAAAAATTCATATTAGTTACCTACAGATATTATTTGAAAATTAATATGATTTTATCCATCTAAATTAGAAGATTATATGCTTATATCTAGAAGTATTCCTTAAGATATTTCTAAAAAATTGTAAGCATATAGATATACAGAAATCATCTCTGGAAAGTTTAAATGTCTTTAACCTGATCATTTTGCTTCTGCTACCAAAATATGTATTTACCGTACAAAAATTCAAAACTTGAAGTAGAAGATCTTAAAGTATGGAGGGGGGGAGTTAAATAGAGTCACAGATCTATTTTACTACATGAAGTACTGACTCGGCACCTGCAGTCCAGTGGAAAGACTCCAGCCACATACACCAGGGCTGGCCTAAACAACAATGACAACTACAGAAAAAGAATAGCCGGACATTGTGGTGGGAACCTGTAGTCCCAGCTACGTGGGAGGCTGAGGCAAGAGAACCGCTTAAGCCCAAGAGTTTGAGGTTGCTGTGAGCTGTGATGTGACAGTACTCTACCCAGGGCTATATAGTGAGACTCTGTCTCAAAAAAAAAAAAAAAAACATGAAGTACTAATATCTTTCCCAAAAGTGAAGAAAATTACCACATATTCTAAGCCCCTAATTACTCTCCTGTGCCAGCACCATTTGAGCTGTAATCCTCAAAGATTGGCACCTCAGAAGTACATTTACGACCGTGATTAACTCTAGCACTGGTCTGGGTCATGGGCAGGATGTATTTTACAGAGCATGGAGAAGCAGAAAGTCTCTATGAAGTATGTGTCACAAGTGCTTCAAGTCTGATTTAAACAAAGGTGCCACAGAGCTCAGAAAACTTCACTGCAGGTTAAGGAAAGACAGTGACTCAAAATAAATGTGGGTGAGTCTTCTGGTTCTGTTTGAGGGCACAATGGATCTGTCCAGAACACGATTCGCCTTTTAACTTAACAGCTTACAGACTGCACTAAAATTCAAAACAATCTGCCAAACTAAAGAAGATTGGAAAAATGCACCACGAAACAAACCCTGTAGTCAGAAAAAAAGTAACTTTGGTTCAACACATTTTACCTTGAAGCAAAGGTAAAACACATGGGCCCCCTCAACACAATTCACCCAGAACATAAACCACGGATGCAAGTGGGGTTTGCACCTCTGCTGGCAGGAGACACAGGGATTCCCAAGGAGCTTCTGAAGGCACCAGGGCAATGCAGGGGACTTTTTTTTTTTTAAATCAGCATCTATCAGTCCTAATCCTGAGGACTCAACATCACAGACAGGTGCTCAATGAAAGCTAAAAGAAGGCCTCTAACATACCAGAGTCAGTCACTGCAGCCTGTGCCACCGTGAACAGCCCAGGTAGAACAGAGGAATTCCAATGGAGTAATATTTCCAAAACTGGTTATTAATGCCCAAAGTAGAAAGACACAAAAAAGTTACTATCTATAGACCCCAATAAAAAATGTAAATCATGGGCTCTCAATTTAGCACACACAATTCCCCAAAAATGGTGCAGTTGCTACAGTGAAGACTCCCTTTGGGAAACCACGCCCTATAAGAGTTACTCTTCACCCCCATACTCTTTGCTCCAAAGTTCTAAAGCATCTCCCTACACTAGATGTTAATTGACAGGTAAAGAAAGAAGTATACAATTAGGGATCTGAATTCACACCAGGACTAAACTATTAAAGAGGGAAAATGTGCCACCAGAACTCCAAGCTCTTGAGCTTGTACAATTACTACCACTAATAACATTAATCCCACAATAAAAGTCAAAAAAAAACACAGAGGATGGTTGAGGACTGCTCATTTTTCCACAAAGAAAGATGGTTAAGGGAAGAATCGTACGGTAGGTTCTATAAAATGAGCCACCTGCTTGAATCCATGAGAGAAAAGAATTTACTCCACAAAATTGTTCTAATGCCAAAAGAAAAGAAAGCTTAAACTTAGAATGTGTGTGACCCCAGAAGTCCTGGCTGGAAATGGCTATGCAGTACGGATTACTCATGCCAAGTATTGGCTTGAGCATCACACTTAGACAATCCTGGAAATGTTGACAGACTATTGATGTTAATGGGAACCCCAACGTGAGATCTAAATATATACAGTTATGAAGGTTGCAAAACCCCCACTCTCACCTGGGTCCAATGTTTACACAAGGAGATAATCCAATTATTCAAATAGAAAAGCACAAACTGTTCACAGAGCCAAATTTCTGTTCCACAAAGTACTTACTTCAATGCTTCTTATACTAACACTCCCTAAGAACAGTTCCGCATACTTCCAAACTTGTAACTTCAGTGCCATAGTGTCTGACCTATCCAAGTGCCTGTAGAAAAAAGTCTTCCCATCCTTAATCGTTTTTTAAAAAGAGAAACAAGGGTAGGGTGGAGTCTATTCCATATACACTCCCTTATTTTACTTATTCAACGATCAGTCGCATGCCACCTACTTCCTGGAATGCAACCTGGTCGCTAACTCCTGCTCACATCTCTTTCTCAATTTTAAAATAATAAATGAAAAGCAAACTAGATGGTTTATTTGGTGTCATAAACACAGTCCTCCAGAAAAGTCAATGTCATAACTTACTAAAGACTCCAAGTGTTTCAGATGTGGAAACTTCCATGGGTCTCACCGCTGTGTTTTAAAATCGAGAATGACCACTCTTCTTGGCTACACTGTTCTAAAGGTTTCTTTAAACAAAGATTAAAAAAAAATTTTTTTACAGTTGCCTTAAAGAGAAACATACCAACGAATGGTGAGGCTGACAATATTATGCAATCATTATCCAGGAATACACCATAATGGAATTAAAAAGGGAAAAGTTTTTAAAAAGGGAAAGTTGATTATCTGCAATGTCACATGTCCACAGAAATCAGAATGAGTCACTGCTCAATCTCCAGACTTACCACAGGACTTAGTTCTCAGTGTTTTAACTCATGCTTTGCCTTTTGCATTCATAAACTGTTTCCATAGACTTTGTTGATTTGCTAGCTTCGCAGCAATCCATACCTTAAACCCAGCTGGAAGACTAACTACTCGGTTCTTCTTCATCTAAGCAGATTCTTTATATCATGAGCAAGAAGAAATGAAAGACAAATTCAAAATGAAGGGTAAGAAAAGAAAACGAACACTGGGGAACAGGCTTGGAACACACTGCAGGTTCCGCGCTTTGCCCTTCTTGAAAATGCTTATTATGATGATTTCCATTTGTCAAAGTGAATAAACAGAATTTAAGAAACTTTTCCAATATCATACAGCGTATTCGTGATAAATTTGAATCCAGCTCTGACCTCTGACTTCAAAAGCCTTTCTTTCCCCATTAAGCAATCCACGTATAGCACCTGGGGGAGGGACATTATATTACATTAAAATGGCAAGAACTTTCTTTCAGATTCGGCCATATCTTTGTAATACACTCTCTGTACCTTCCCTCTATTTTTAGCTACAGCCAAATACGAGTCTCTTTTGATGATTAGTCACTAGGAGTCCTGTGCTAACTTTTACTTATAACCAGTACTGTGTAAGTCCCATAAACCCATAAAATTAAGATATCACCCACAAAAAACACTTCAGGATAAAACTGCTGATATATCAAAAAGGATAACAGGGGGAAACTGAGTTACAAGCTTCCTCTGGCAGACTTAAAGAGAAATCTTCAGCATTTAAATGGAAAGTGTTTTACCGTTTGGGCATACACCAAAAGGCCAGCACTTTTTAAAGAGGGATTCCCTGCTTGACAAGTTCAAAGAAAACAAAAATCACCCCCCAAACCATGCAATTTCCTGCAAATGGGCCATTCTCCTCACTGTCTTTGAAGACAGATCCTGTCCAAGTTAAGGGGCCTTTGAAGTAACACAGCAAGTACACCTATGTAATTAAAAAGCCTCAGTGTGCCGTTCAAAGGATCAAAATGAGACTTTACAGATGCGCTAAAGTTGGGGGGAATGGACTGAACAGGTTTGGAGAGGGACAGGCCATGATTCTCTGGAGCCCATGAGCAGTGTGCATATAGCTTCACGGAAAACTGTGAATAGTACCGATCACTCACAAAGTGGCAAAGCTCTATGCAGGTATGCATGCAGATATACACGTAGACCCATATACACACATTCACGTGTATACAAATGTAAACATATACTAGTTTTCTGAATCATCTGAGTATAATTTGCAGACATCCCACCCTATTGTCTCTAAATTTTTTCAGTGTTCAGTATGTATTTGCAAAACCGAGACACTGCCTGGCGGAGACCAGATTTGATACAATATTCTTTTCTAAATCCAGAGTTCATATTTATCCCAAGAATGTACTTTATAAAGTTTTTCATATCTACGTTTTTTTTTCCCCTAGAGTCTGATCTAAACATGTTGCCTTAGGCGTTCATGTCTCTAACTCTCCTTTAATCTGGAACAGTGCCTTCTAATTAGAAGGACACTTACTTAACCATAGTACCATTGTCGGACCTCAGAAATTTAATGCAAATAAAAGCAATATTACTATTCTATATTCATATTTCCTCATTTGTCCCCAAATGTTGTGTTTTTCCACCCAACCAGATGCCAATCAAGGGCTATTCATTCCGTTCGGGATTTTTTTTTTAGTCTCATTTAATTTAGAACAGTTCCCTCATTATTTTATTGTCTTGACATTGAGATGCTTTTAGAATAATCCAGGCCAGTAGCCTTTGTCCTATAGAATATACTACAAATCTGGGTTGGAATGAGTGCAGTCACATAATTGGATTCACTATTTTGCTATCTTTAACGTAACAATCCAATTTAGGCAGGGAATATCACCATCCGAATACCACGGGGTTAAGAAAGATACCACCCAAGAAATTATTCATTCCAAAGGTGGGGGGGAAGCTATCTTCATATAATGGAGAGATGTGGCCCAACCCACATTAACCAAGTGACGAAACTTACCACCCGAAATTGGTCAAACCGTGTGACCCGCTGTGATGCCCAGGCATTACGCACCTGCCGAGAAGCCTTGTCACAGGCTTCTATGTTATATTAATGATGGCAAAATAGCGAATCCAATTAGTGACCACAATCGGGCAAATGCAGATTTGTAGTGTATTCTATAAGACAGAAGCTAATGGCCTGGATTCTTCGTGCAATTCCTTCGTAATCACTAAATCTCCAATTTTAATTTTAAGGGATCCAAAACTTGATATTATAGCAACCTGTTTCTTCTTTTTATTTTTACTTACAGTGCCCTAAGAGCACGTATCTCACAAGGAGGGTAGCAAAGGGAGACAATAAAGAGCTAGTAAATAAAGACGGTGAAAAGTCTGGCTCCTGCTTGTAATGAGAGGGAGCCTGTAGACTCGTGCACACGAGCACTCACATCTGTGCTCACATCTACCCGCACACACTCAGACCAAGGCCGTGGAGTAAAAGGAGGAATTAGCTCCTCTCAGAGCAAATGAGTTCATCCTTATGGTGGAGAAGCCTTTCTAGGCCCACCACATAGGGTCACACACTTCACAGCTCCACTTTAACGTGGCCATATTTTCTCCTCTAGAAAATTTAATATGAAAGTCCAGATTTCTTGCATTTTCCCCCCAATAATCAGACGCCATGGCTCACTTTCCTGCCTGATAACCATGAACGAGAACTTAGTGGCAGCTTCCTCCATAAATCAGAGTCCATCTATTTAGAGTCCATCACTGTCCGTTGTGTACCCAAGACCTTCCCCTCTCACAGAAGCAACTGTGAAGCCTGGCATCTGAAGGTCCCCTTCCATAACCGACAAGACACGAGAGTTCATGCTGCCACGTTTCCTAACATCCAACTCACTGGCAGGGAGGTTTGAATCATCTTACACACCATTGCAAACCTTCTCACTGCATGTCACTAATCATGAGAGGATGACTTTGTAACTGTACCCTAGTAGAGTTGACATAAACAGATGTTATCATATAACATTAAAACTTTGATTTACATATTATAAACACTTTTGAATGAATGCTAATTCCATAGCTATAGCATACAAATACACTTTGTATAATCGTTTGTATATTCATAGGGAAACTAAAGAGTCTCCTGAAAGGCTGTGACAAAATCATAAGCTACAAAAGAAAAAGTTTTATTGAAACGACACACACGCTTCTCGGTGGCAAAGTGCATAACAAATGGAAACAAGCTGGAAAAGGGTATTGCAACATGCAAGGGTAAATTTCTTGAGTAAAGACTATGTGCAAATCAGTATGAAGAAAGGTCCTTCTAAAAAGCAAACCAAGCTATTAAAATAATTAATCAAAGACATGAAAAGCTATATAAGAAAATGTATCCGACCCGCACGATGGACAAAATGCAAATCAAAATTAAGACCTGGGCCTCAACTCAATATTAAGGTTTAGGAGGTTAAGGATTTAAAACACTGGTAAGTATTTAGGAAATGGGCATTTCATATGCTGTTGGTAGTAAATTGTTATAAACCTTCTAGCATACCATTTCGCAGTACTGAACTTTTCCTTTGACCTACTAATGTCACTTCTAGGAATCAAGTGTAATGAATCAATTGGATACACATACAAAGACATAAAATTTGCATCACAGCATTTAATGGTGAAAGGATAGTGAACAGCCTAAATGCCCATCAGTAAAACACTGGATAACTTATATTAGGTATAAAATGTGGGTATAAAATGTGTCGGATGGCACCTGTGGCTCAAAGGAGTAGGGCACCAGGCCCATATGCTGGAAGTGGTGGGTTCAAACCCAGCCCCAGCCAAAAACCGCAAAAAATAAAAATAAAAAAGACCCATTGATCTTAAATAGCAGTGATAGTAGAGATAAAAACAGTATAATATCCTATCTTTAAAAAAAAATTACACACATGATGTGTCATGAATAATATTTGACTGTTAACTCAAATTTTTTAAAAATTCATTTTTAGCCCTGACCTTTTACTTTATTCAATTACACAAATGAAATTCACTGGCCCAGTGGATGGTTTTTGAAAAGAAAAAGTACAAATGCTCAAATTTTGAGTTTACAAACAGAATTTTAAAACTCTGGGAAGAGATAAAATCTTTCCATTTTTAAAATTTGTATTGCATAACAAGACACTAACTTATGAGTACCAAAAAGCAAAGCCATGAAGAACTCAGAGCAAAAAAGTGTCTGCTATGAATAAGCGGGAAAGGCTATGGAGCCAAACATCTGCATAGACAAGATCAAGAACCCATGAATTAGGGGTAAGGGGCAAAAGAACACTGAGCTGAATGGGTCTCTACAAAGGACATGTACTTAGGGAAAGGGGGGGGGGGGATAAAGACCATCCATATCATGGCCTGCTAAGTTCGGGAACCTGAGACCAGGAGATATCCGTGAAGCTCAGGTTAGCAGTAGCCCAGGTGTGCTCGTCCATCCCAGACACTCACACTAGCAGGAGGGGAGTCACGAGAGAGATTCAGGACAGACAGAGCCTAAAATGTGCTCTTGAGCCCAAAAGCAGTCTGGTCATCATGTCATACATACCAAGAAGAGTTCAGAAGAGAACAAGAAAGACCAAAGAGGGGAGGTCTCCTCACCGTCAGGACGGAGGAGCCTGGACAGATGAGCAGAGCTGTCACAAATGAGTGACACCCTCATGAGTGCACACTGGGCTGCATGGGAAGAGCGATGGGAGCAGTAACAACGCACAGCAGTGGAGAACAGCATCCCAATGACACAGGATTCTCCACCCCTTACCTCCCCTGACTAACTCGATGCAATCCTTGGTCAGAAGGCCAGAAGAAGGGAAGGACACAGCTCACCCAGGGATGCAGATGGGAAAACACCTCATTGATAGAATGCCTACATTTACCAGAATTAATTTTCTCCTACTAAGAGGAGTAAGACCAAAATAGAAAAGGAATTCAAGATTAGAAAATGACTTTGTTGCACCCCTGAGTGTGTGTCTTGGGAAATTTCTCACGTCTCCTACACATGGAAAAATATCTTGGAAAAATAAACATAAAAATGTGAACAGTGGTTACTGCAAGGTGACAGAATGACTGTTTCCTTCATAGTATTTCATGCTCCACAAACATTTTGCAATGAACTCATTAGTTTAATAGAAAACAAAACAGTTTTTCAATTAAGAGGTAAAATAGAATTATTCTTCCCTTAAGGTCTTTCAAAAGAATTAAAAAATAATTTGGTTTTTAAAAATAAGTTTGGTACCAAGTTACACAGACTGTTTCTATTTCTTGGCTTTTGCTTTAAGTTATTCAGAGTTTCACACATGACAATTGAGCAAAAAATAATAATTCTTAGCTTAAATCCGTGTGCTGCCTGAGAAACGAAGTAGGGTGTGTGCCGTTTGAACCACATGCCTGTCCTCACAGAGGAAATAACCGAGCAGGGAAGAGTTACTGTCTCTTTAAAAAACACATAAAATCCTAATTTGCTTAAAATACACACAGGAACCCAAAGGCCTTAATAACCTTAATTACAATTTCCTCCAAGTAGAACATTCATAAGCCTTAAATCCCTTCACCGAGTTTTATTGCCAGTAATTAGGCCAAGTACACAGAGCTGAAGGAGTGTGTGTTTAAATTTAATAGAATCAAGAAACATTTGTGTCATTTAGACCTTTGCTTTTCAATACAAAAAGGAAATACTTAAAAAGGATGAGAGCGAAGGGGAAAATCCAGAATAGGTGAAAAGAAAAACTTTCTAGATTAGTGCAACATCCAGGTAAATATAATACGTAGATCCTGTTCATAGAAATAATTTATTTCCATTACCTTCCCCAAAACCCAAATTGTTTTGCTTTTACTACAGTGCTAAATTCGCAAGCAATGCTGTAAAGATTTCCTACGCAAAACAGAGCTGCAATAGCAGCATCTCCTAGACGCTGAGTCTCAGACCTCAACCCACACCTGCAGACTCAAATTCGCATTTAAGTAAGGTATTTTAAGGCATTCAGAGAAAAGTTTTGATTTTAGCCACTCTCTCCCCCAAAAGTAATAAGGAAGACAAATCTCTCACCTGAAAATCCTAAAAGTTACCTCTGTGCTTCCCTATGTGTACACGAAAATCGATTCAAAGGGGAAATACAAACATCTCTGAAGTAGACACTTCTCTTCTATGATCTCACACATCACTCCATTTTCAGTGTGGAGTTTAAGAGAAATTCCAAGGGGAGAAAGCCTATTTCCCAAGGTAACTATCAGACGCTATTCAACCTACCACATGGGAAAAGACTAGGTTAAAAAGTACCAGCACAGTCACCTACAGGCCACGTCATAAAGAGATCTTCCACCAAAGTTGAAAAATCAGCTTTCCAAGGACACAACATAAAGAGAGTTAAAGATTAGGAAATACAAAAGAATTCCAAGTTTTCACTCACTGAAAGTTATAGCCCTCATCCTGGAATTTACTCTGAATTTATGACCCACAGAAACCTGGCCCACGTCAGGTCTAATGGGTCTTGCCACAGTGGATCAGAATCACAGTCCTTCCTGTCCAAGATTCTGACGATGGCACCAAGGGACATGCTTTGGGAAGAACGGCTATTCTTTGATGACAACCTCCAAGACTAGGAGTGTACCCCAGACACCCTAGTTCCCTGTAACAACCCATTATATAATCTGTCATCCACAGATTTAAATTATTTTTGAGGTTATTTATATTTTCCACCCCTACTTCCTCTTGAAGTAATCAGTTCCATAAGTTTATGACTTGTCAAGTAAAGTCATAGTTTCTAGTGCACTGTTCATCAAACCTTAGAATAAGGCAGTGAGTGTTCTTACTATCAGTACTATTTACGTCATCCAAGACATCAAAATAAAGGTGGCACAGTTTACAGATCCTTGCTGTTTTTCTTTCCTCCCCATGGGTAGGTACCTTCTATCCTGACCCTCTTAGACACCTTCTTGTATTTTCTCCAGTTCCTTCATACCTATGTCTTTTGGGGGAATATCTATGTCTTTTGAGGTATGTTCCCTCATACCTACATCTATTACGAGGAGGGGATTTACTATGAATTTGTTCAAAGGTAAGAACAAATGATTTCAAAATTCATTTCCTAATGACTCAAGACATTCTCAGGGATTCTGTAACCTCTCACCCATATTTATTGATAAGTTAAATACAAACCAGAACCTTCACTTCTCATATTTACAACTTCATATTTCTGGTTTTATTTTTGCATTCACTCATACCTGTCCAGTGTCATGAACATAGATTCCCCCACCTGGCTCTAGACACTAAAATAAGCTCCAAGGCTTGCCCTATAATTTCTCCTCATTAGATTGGGATTCTACTACTTGGTATTAGTAGCCAAAAGTGGACCAAGTGTACTCTTTCAAGATAGTAAACTGACTTAAGACTACATTGATCATCAGTCTTTAAAGTGACTGGCTTGCCATCTATTTCCTTTATTGAAAGATATCCCATATTACACTTGTGATTCCTAAGTTCGATTGTTAAGCATAATAGAAGCAGCATTAGTATGCTTTCTGATTCTTAAAAGTATTTTTAGACCCACACAGTTATGTCACTTTCTTGGGACTATATATGTAGATTAAATCCTTTAATGTGGCTCATAGCTGGGCATAACAAATCTTAGGAAAATCCCAGAGCATTATTTTCTTCTGCAGGTTATTTAAGTTTCCACAGTATTACCCTTTGTGTCATGTGCTAATGATACGTCACACACATATGCACAAAAAATATATAAATGACACTATAAGAAATATTACAAGGACTATACTGAGAATATTTACCTTCTACAACTGACTCTATGTGGCACAGCCACAAGAAGGGGAGCGAGAACGAAGACTCTGCTTAACCAGACTGTTGAGGTACCTCCAAGCCCCCTTCCTACCAAGGCCTCATCCTTTGTCCCTGTTCTCATTGGGGCCACGTAATGAGACTCCTGCTAAGTCCCTTTACAGAGAATCCCTCACCCCTGAAGACCTGATCACTCTTGATATCTGGTCAAATTCCTCATTCACCATCCTTGATATCTGATCACCCTGCCCTACCTTCACCAAGAGCCTCTTCAGTTGGTTTAGCAGGAATCCCCTTACCCTTGATGTCTCCTCTTGTGAATTTTCCATCCACTGACACACCACCCACTCTCGCCTATAAAGCCTCATTTTTTCCTGTTTTGTTCATAATTGATCTCATTATTCTACTGAGGGTTCTTTTCTCCTATTGTAATAATTCATGAATAAAATCTGGTTTTGCTTTACTGTCTGGCTCTGGTGCTCTTTGAAAACCACAAAGACATACACAGATAATGGGCAATGGAGACTCGGGGCTGAGGGGTGGATGAACAGAGGTTGGTTGGCGGGTACGACGTGTGCTGCTTTGGTGATATAGGCACTGAAGTTTCTGAATTCACCACAAATGCAATATATCAATGTAGCAAAACTGTACCAATACCCCATGAATATATATATTTCCCCAATACATGAAATAAAGAAAAATAAGATACCAACTATGGTCTGGTACCGCATAATGACGTTTCAGTCAACAAGGGATGGCATATACCATGGTGGTCCTGTAAGATTGTGATAGAGGTGAAAAATTCCTATCACCTAGTAATGTCGTAGCCATCATCATGTCGGAGCATAATTTTATAAATTTAGGGCATCTTAAGTTTCCATAGTTAATAAAGTCTATAGTAGTGTCATGTCCTAAGCCTTCCATAGTTAATGAAGTCTATAGTAGTGTCATGCCCTAGGCTTTCACAGTCACTCACCTCTCACTCACTGACTCAACCCACAGCAATTTCCAGTCTTGCAAGCGCCATTCATGGTAAATGCCCTATGCAGGCATGCCAGTTTCTAATCTTTCATATGGTATTTTTGCTGTATCTTTCTTATGTTTCGACACGTAAATCCTTGCTGTTGTTATAAATGACTATGGTACTCAGTATAGTAACATGCTGTACAGATTTGTAGCCTAGCAGCAATGGGCTATACCACACAGCCCAGGTGTGCAGTGGACTGTTCCATCTCCGTTTGTATAAATATCCTCTAGGACAGTGGTGCTCAACCTTCCTAACTGCTGCATTGTTACAAATGGAAAAAAGGGGCCGCAACCCACAGGTTGAGAACCACTGCTCTAGGATGTTCACACAATGAAGAAATTGCCAACAATGCATTTCTTGGAATATACACTGTCATTAAGTGACAAAGGGCTGTATCTGCACCTGTGATAACTTTTGAAGTTGAGGCTAAGAGAACTGAGAGAAAGCAAAGGTAGTATTCCAGAGGAACTCAAGGTCCTAACTGCTGTCACCCAGTTGGGTGGTAAAGAAGAACTAGGAAGGAAATTAAGAGTTAGATTAGATGGTACAGGTGGGCTTGTCCCAAGGTTGAACACTGGAAGTGAGGACATGGCTACAGAAAATCTCTGGTAAGAACACAGGGCCATCCAAAATAGTCAACCACAAAGCAGAGGAAAGACGCATTCTGATATGTAGGGTCTGAAAAATATATATCCCACCCTTTCTCTGTAAGCTGATGAAGGATACACTTCACAAAAATGGAGGGGAGTTTAAACAAAATAATGGTAAAAGATGGAACCCAGGCAACAGGGTATCCAACACAAGTGAGATACTGAAGGAATACCTGGGACAATGCTGATGGGCAATCCCTAAGTGACACTCGTGAAGCACACTATAAGTCAACCAGAGTAGACTGCTGCTCTCAGAGACTGTGCTCAGCATCTGTTCCAAGAGATGAAATGGTAAGATAGTTAATATATTCTAACATACCAGGAAGAGCTTTAAACAATCTCAAGAAAGTTTAAATTAGAAATGCATACATAGAAAATATATCTCCAGAGAAAATAATTATACAGAATAGGAAATATACCAAATATATATGCACACACACATGTATTTTGAATGTTTATATGGTTATAAGAACAAACTCCCAGCCAGGTGCAGTGGCTCACACCTGTAATCCTAGCACTCTGGGAGGTCGAGGAAGGAGGATCCCTTGAGCGCAGTAGTTCAACACCAGCCTGAGCAAGAGTGAGACGCCATCTCTATAATCCCAGCCACTTGGGAGGTTGAAGCAAAATGATTTCTTGAGCCTAAGAGTTTGAAGTTGCTGTGAGCGATGACACCACAGCACTCTACCCAAGGTGACAGAGATGCTGCCTTAATAAAAAATAAAAAATAAAAGGATTGAAACTCCAGGAATTCATCCCTCTACAATTATGATATAGGTCTACTTGGAGGACAGGGAAGAGAAATGTGTTTGTGCATCGTGGGGTAGTGGGTAAGCAAAATAGTGAAAGTAAGCTGGGTCTTCCCCTTTCACAGTGGAAAGTTAGTAGATAATACCCTAAGTTCAAAAGCAGAGGAGTCATGAGTTATAAATACCCAAAGTTCTGAAAGAGTTGAAAGTAGTCAGGACAAGGGTTGACAGGAAGGCCACCCGGACAGGACGGTTTTCAAAACAAGCATGCTAGAACCATCTGACTCTCAACTATGCGTTTACAACTTTGATAAACAAAATTTTAAGGATGTGCTTATTTCTTTGAAGTATTAGTAATGAATAATTTATCTGCACGTAGGAAATGTTCAATTTTACGAGATTAAAGAAATTCCAGGCTAAAGATTCAATTACATGAAACCTATAAGGTCAGAGAAATGTACAGCTGAATGGGACTGGCCTTTGAGCTGTCAGCCGTTATCACCATCTTTAAATCCTGAGATTTTTTTTCTAATCGCTTCCAACAGCAAAAATCCTTCCAAGAATCTGAAGTCTCATTCTACAGTATCCTGCATCATCCAGTAATTGAACAAAATTTCATTTGTCTGACACAGAGAAAAACAAAACACTATTTGAGATGATATTTTTATTTACTTAATTATGGATACATTTATACACTGAATTCATATTTATATTTCCTTGCTAAAAGGGCACTTCACTTGAATCTGCCAGAAAGCAAGAAGCAAGAGATCCAAGATATTCAAATAACTCACCTCATTCTAAGGTGAGCCCTTTTGCAGGGACAGGGGGATGTCTCTTATTTTGCCCAGGAAAAATAAAAGGATCAATCCAAGCTTTCGTGATATTTTCTTATATAAGGTAGTCAGTTTACAAAGTAAAAATGCCTATAAGTAATGACACACAGCATTTGTAATAAATGTGGTATATTATACTGTAGCATATTAAACAATATTTCCCAAACCCCACTTAGGTCAACACCAGACACTGTAAGTGGCCAACCAGCTTAACTGAGACCACATCAAGTACAACCCAGCCACACACAAGAAACTGCATACATAGGGTGCAAAACAATACATGATTTTAGTAGTTCCTTAAGCTGTTCCAGGGTTGGCTAAAATGTACATCTTAGCAAAAATGGAGCTTTATATTTAGCAAGAATTCAATCTTTGTTTCCCTTTGCCAAATGCCTTAAATAGGAATGGAAAAGGGCTTGGGACACGATAGAAAATTCAGATAATACATTAAAAATAAATGCATATATTACCAAATGCTAAGATTATTTTCTGTAAGACACCCAGAATCTAGAAGTGCCAGAACTCTGAATAATTTTATATCTTCATCTTTTCATGAATTTGGCTTTGATGTTTAATGATTCATATTTTAAGAAAATAAACCTCCTGCCAGCCTATGAATTCCATGTTACTGCATATATGCTTTATGTAATTTGAACACCAGACTGGGAGCAGTGTACTTACGTATAACCAACATGCATTATTCTAAACATAAACACCAGGGAGATGAATATAGAGGCAGACTTGGTAGAATATTTGTTATTTTATTTCTGGTTTGTGAATCTCACAGTCTCTAATATATCCAAGGTTAGCAATATGAATTCAATTCAAAACTCTGCAAACTACTCAACACGCGTTTTGGCTATTATGAGAAATTACACACAACTCTCCCCATCTGTATCTTTACTGGCTGCAACGTCGACCCCTACTTCACGCTAGGCTTTCTGCTTTGTGGACTCTCCCCAGCCTTTAATCTGAGCCAACTATCAATCACATGTTTACCTGCTGCTTTTAAACTTTCCTTTCATGGTTTCTGGTTTTTCTTTTTTTACTTGTCACTCAAGCTGGGTGAAAAAGACCACAATTACCTTTTATGCGTGTGTGTGTGTGTGTTAACCTAAGAAACAAGAATAGTATTCAGTCTTAGAAAGCACCAGAATACTGCTGATTGAGCTCAAATTCAAGATATGAAGCATAATTGTTCTCGCAAATATAGTCGCCCCTCGCTGGCATGTTTTTCTCCAAATGCTCTTAATAAGAATAAATGCTGTGTTCCTTGTTTAACACTAGTGGGAGGAAGATTAGCAGGCACCTTACATCAGATGCTCCTAGTGGCAAACCCTCCCTTCAAGACTCCAGTTTTCTTAGGGCAGCAACATGATTGACCAAAACCCCTCTTCCCTGACCCCGTGCCGTGAGGAGGCATTGGTTGCCCAGCACTCCTGGCAGGGAGGTAAGTGGTATGTGCCATGTGGGTCTCTTTCTTTCTTTTTTTTTTTTTTTTTTTAAATAAAAACAACCAAAAGGTTTTCCAGACACCCACTCCAGGAGACTGCTGCTTATATCCCAGTGACCAAGACCCTTCCATCCATCCTAGTCCCCCAGCTCTTCCCCCTTGGCTACAGCCAAGCCACCCTTCGCTGTATTCACTCTTCCTCATTTCCATCTCCAGATCCTCACACCTGAACTTGGGCGGCTGCACCAGCCTATCCAGGTTCACGCTCCAACTCTCACATCCATTTAATCCACTCTCCAGTACACTGCCACAGGATTTATTTAAAAATTAAGTAAGATCCTATCACCCCTGCCATTAAAAAAAAAATCTGCTATGGTCTCTACTACCCAAACTGCTGTCTGATCTCTGAGCTGGGGCCAACGTCTGCACAAAACACCAGTTCCAAACTTTTCCATTTCTGTTTCTGCTCCCCACTGTTCATCCTAGAATACCTTTACCCCAATGCCTTTATTTCTCTAAGTTATTTCCTAATCATAAATCAAGGTCCAAATCAGACTCTAATTCATACATTCATTTATTCCTTTAACAAACATGTATGACTGATTGCTTACTGGATCCTACACACTAGAGATGTGATAATAAGTAAAGATGAGATGCAATTTCCTACCTTAGAAACATGTGCTATCCTGCAGGAAGATTTCTGATACTCTAACCACTCTTAAGAGCTAACGACCACTACAGCATCCCCCTGTGGGGGGTGGGGGGTATGCTGGACTGTCTTCCATCACATTACCCAGCTTTCTGTAAGTCTTTCCAGGAGAAAGTGAGCCCCCAAAGGCAGCTTTCAGTGCCTATGCATTCTGATGTGTCCAGGGCCCACCTTAGCATGTGGCATGAAGCATACACCTTCGCTACTGTGCAAGATATACTCAATATCTTGCCAATATGACATAACCCTCAGTAAACAGATCCTAGAGCACTTTCACTGGGCCCCTTAGAAAGTAAGGTTCCTGATCTCCAGGAACACAGAGTTTAATTAAACAAGACAGGCATGCAGGATTTAGTGCAACATTCACTTTCAAAATCCATAAACCTCAGTCTCAATCATTTCAGACAATCTCATGTTATAGAGTTTATAGATTTGAAAGGTAGATCAGTTGTACTTCTCTGCCAAACAATCAACTAATTTACTCAGTTGGGCTGACAAAGACTTGTAGATAAATGGATTTTACCCCCAAACCTTCTCCCTTCCTCTTTTGAATTTTCCACTTTCCAGCTGGGCACCAGCTCCCTAGCAGAGTGATCATATTCCATAAATGAAACCAAGTAGAAATTTGTTTAAGTTCTTCCTGATTATTTAAGGCTTGTTCCTTTTCAGCTTAAAACATCAATGTAATTGACTACAAAGCCTCACCTCTCCTCCACACAACACAGGCAGGAAATACCTAACTCCTACCAGCTTAAAGTACATGTTTAATTTAAGGATGTGCTAACTACCCCAGCGTGCTCTGGGGTAAGGAAAAGAAGTCCCGTCTTCCACTTAAAGTGTAAGGTTTTAGGCTGGCCTAGAGCGTCATTGCTATTGCACTCAGAAAGTGAAAGTGATAGCTTTGTTACCTTCCTCCTGAAAAGGAACCATCTAGAAGAGCCACCACCCACAACAATTTCCCTAGACTTGACAGGTCATTAATGAAAATCTCACTACACCTTCCAGCTAACACTCAGCTGGCAATATTCATGTTGTATCTGGGATTCATGGCTTAGCTGGTTACCTCTCCCTCATGCTACAAAGTCCTACCAAGATCACAATCCCCAATCTTACCCACCCTGTAAGCAAACACACAGGCTCCCTCTGTAGTACCTTCTAGAGCCAGTCTCCATCTCAAAGGATTCTCATCTTCCAATAGCACACACAGAGCCAGTGTGCACGTAGGAGTTACACTGTCCAAACAGATTTCCAACAGGGAGAGGAAAGGCTGTTGTCATCTTTCTGACGGTAACACTAAAATTCAGAAGTGGTTCAGTGTCTGGGGGTGGTATAAACACATAAAAAAAAAAAACCCAGAAATTTATATTTCAGGGGCTCTTAACATGTATATACATAGCTATAGAAAGTGATAGATATGGAAATTTGAAGAATCACTTGATACATATATCAAAACTGTATACCTTACATACAATAAAAAATTTAAAAATAGCAATAGTTGCATCTGGAGAAAGGCAATAGAAGAGGGCATGGAAGACCTGCTTTTGCTTCTCCTCCTTCTATACAATGAGGATGTATTTGTGTATTACAGACGTAACTAAAATGATCATATGAAGAGAGGGAGAGTCGAGGGAGTGAGATCAACAGATCCCTTATAACAAAATGACTCAACTTTTCAGAGTAAACTTGCTTAGTACTTAGGTTAATTTACTCTTCAGAAAAAAATGAACAATCCCTCTTCCTAGTTAATGCAAGGGAATATAGTTCTATCACTTTAATCAAGTACGGGAAATTCGGAATTGAGAAAAATGTCATAGCATTTAAGCATTCACAAGGAGCATGCCACAGTGCCCCCAGAGCCATTCAAAAAGGAAGCTTCAAAAGCACCAGCTTCTGGTTAAAGCCAATCAGTGCACAAACAACAGAGTCTTTGTCAAGGAAACCCGAGTTCAAGTGCAAGAGGATCAGATAAAACACAACACATGGCATCTGAACCCAAATGATATGCTTTGATTTTAGATTAAAAGTTAAAAAGCCAGCAAAATATGAACACGAGAGAAAGGATGTACAAATACAATTCAGATTGACTTCCTGGTAGGTGGTGACAGATAGAAAAGTAGCCATACTGACAGTACCTGGGTTACAAAGCAGCCCTGTACGTGTCTGACTCGTAAATCCACAATATATACGGTGCTACGTAACAGGACACTCTGTTATGGTCACAGGCAATAGACATTAGATAAGCAAGCGTTTAGAAATTAAGTCGTCCCTAAGACTAGTTACAATAAAATAAAAGAATGACTGTTAATTTGGAAAGTCCATGGCAAGGCTTGTGGTCTTGGAGGCCTGCAGCCAGTCCAGGGAGGAGGAAGTGGCGCATGGAAGGAGTTATGCAGAGTTGTGTCTCAATTACGGCTATAAAACCGGTTACCCAAATTCCTTTAGAAGGTCTCGTTAGAAAGTACTCAGATTACCTGAGATAATAAAAAGCCAGGAAGCATAAGGGCTCTTTTGACCACACATTAAACATGAATTAGATTACTAAAATTTCATGGTGTATAGTCCCAATATGGTGTGTTTCTGTATGTAAAAATAGGAAACTTTAACAGTTTTATAGACTGAGGAGACTTTCAAAGAAATGAAGAACAAGTAGAATTTTCTCCATTAAAGACAACTTGAAAAAAGTCGGATTGAGGTACCTCAATGAAAAAATGGTATTAATCTGAAACTAGGTGTACAGAGTTATCCTTTGCACCGATAGCCCTTGCAATCTGTGCTGTGATAAATATGGGAGTGCAGGCATCTTTTCAAGGTCCTGAATTCCCCTCCTTTGTCTCCAAACTACGGGAGGCAACCTGGATACATTATGCAGGAGAGTAACTGGATAAATTATGGTACATCCATAATCTGCATATAACTGCACCAAAGGATAGAGCAGCCAAAGTCACTAATAAAAACGTTGAGGGAGGTCTCTACATTGGTATTGAGTTATTTTCAAAGTAGACTGTTAAGCAAAGAAAGTGAAGTGCAAATGAGTATCTAATGTTACTTTGGATACCAGAACAAAAGGAAAACATGAAAACATAAACATCTATTAACTTGTACAAAAAGATATAGGAGACGCACAGACCTGAATAATAAAGTTGTTTACCTACAGTAGGCAGTGGGAACAGAGTAGACAAGAGAAATGTTGAAGTAGGAAGGAGGAGCGACAGGAAGTTATACGCAGCTCTCTTTGTATCATTTTGACCTTCAGGGTCATGTGTTTATTTATTAGGTCAAATATTAACAAGGATAGGGAAGAGAGTTCAAAATACAAAATAAGCATCAACTCTGTGTGTGAACGTGTACACACATGTATACACACTTACACACCACTTCCTAGATTTGTTTTCTGAAAAGACACAGAAGCAACAACATCCAACAGCAATAAGAAGATTTAGCATCCAAATTTTGTTGTCTAAATACGTGGACCATTCTCAACAAAAAGGAGCTCCTTGGAAAAATGCGGTTGCATTCAAAGGCTGGGTCAGGGAAAGTACATGTTGACATATTGTGCCCAAATGCAGAGAAGTGTTCACAGAATGATGAGAACATGTCCAAAATACTAAGTTTAAAGGAGCTCCCAGGGTCCGGTGTCCAATCTGGGATAGTTTGAGCAACAGAATAAATAATGACAGTATAGGATTAGAATCCATTGAATGAAGTAAAACATGAATCCTTACTGGTATAAATAAGTGAACGATAGAATTCCAACTAAAGAATATAGCAAAAATGAGAAATTAGAAGATTGCCACTTGGAAATCACCACAGTAATGGTTATTTCAGGCACTAGCTATAACCACTGAGAAAATAAATACACAATGGAAAATAAGATTTTATCTAGTATCAAAGTATCTCCCAAAAGATATTTCAAGAGATATCTAGTAACTTTACAGGAAAGAAACCTTAACGTGGTGATGAAAATTAATATCACCATGGAACAAGTATCATGTGCTTCCTGGTGTCAAACGCTGAAGCTTTTCACTTCCATCTGTCCCCGGGAAAATGCAGAACATCAATCTCATCGTGAGGAAAGACAAACCAAATTGAGGACTACTGTAAAGAAGAACTGGTCAGGAGTCTTCAAATATCAAGGTGCGGAAGAAAATGAATGGCTGAGGAATTGGGCCAGAATAAACGAGAAATAAAGTGTAATGACTAAATGCAACATATGATATAGATTAGATCTAAAACAATTGTTTCTTTGATTCCGAAAAACTTTAGTTTACAACTGGCAAAATTTGAATATGTTCTATAGTCTAGATGAGAATAGTGTATCAGTGTGTCCTTATTTTCATAAAAGCATTGTGGTTATAAATGAGAAGGTTTTTGTTTCCAGGAAATAAATGCTGTTTTTAGAGGTAAAGAGAATTGTCTCCAATTTACCTGTAAAATTTCAGGAAAAATAGAGAAATATATAACATAATGTGGCAAGTTTGAAGGGTGGTAAACTATTAACATTAAAAAAATCTGGGTATCAGTACCATGCGCTAACCAATTGCGCCACTGGAGCTTATATGATTGTATTAACTGTGAAATGCTTTCAGACTTAGAGAAGTTAAAAAAATTGTAAAAATGTCTGTATACTCTTTACCCAGATTTTTTTTGTTAATTATTTTTTATTAAATCATAATTTTGTACATTGATACATTTATAGGGTTCAGGGTACTGCTTTGATATACAATGTGAAATGTTTACATTGAACTAAGTAACACATCCATCCCAATCCATCCCAGATTAAGCAAGAGAAGCAATAACCAACCTCTTTCACAGTAATTAACATAATTTTTATAAAAATCTATAGCAATGAAGTAGTTTTGTAAAACTGCTCCTGGTCTTTCCAAGTAACCAGTAATCACTTGTATATTTCTGAGAACATCTGAGCAAATCATGGGATCAACTTCTGGTATTTCTTAGAACAGCCGTTCTCAACCTGTCAGTCATGACCCACAGGAACTGTATTAAAGGGCCATGGCTTTAGGAAGGTTGAGAACCACTGTCTTAGAGAATAAGGCTCATCATTTCAAAGACATACACAGTCAAACAAATCATTTTTTCCTTCTCAGGGCTTTCAAATATATCCATTAACAAATAGTTACTGACTGAAAGACACTGACAATGCGTGAACAGCATCTTCACCGGGGTCAGCCTGATCATTTGTTCAGTGGCAACAAGAAACCACCATACAGTGTCTACCCATGAACTTCCCCAAAATCAATCATTCATCTGATCAACCTGGTTGAATCACCAGATGCAGGTGCAACTTTCAATATGGTCAGGATAATGAAAACAATTCTTAAACAATTTTTTTAAACAAATAATTGTGTAAACAATTATTTCAAGGACCTTACTGGAAATATATCCCTTGTTACAAAAATATTTTTACTTGGAAAAACACAAAAGTAGAGAGCTTGAAATAAAAAAAAAGAAAGAAATATGAGTTCAATTATCAATTTATTCCAAGTCAGCATTATCCTTTAAAATGAACATATCAGGGTAGTTTTGAGGATTGCATTCTTAATAACTTTTCACAGGCTGATCAAAATAAAAAGGGATTATATATTTCTTTCTTTTAGGTTTTCATCTTCCTCAAAAACAGAATTCTTCTTGATGTTTTATTTCTCCCCCTAATATGTTCCCATCCAGTTTTATATTCAATAGTCCACAAGCTCCTCTCTACATATTTACATACCCTGGGAGTCAGTGTAAACTTCACACGCTCAAAAATCTTCACTGGTTCCCAACGTCCAATGGCTCACCTCAGGAAATAACTATCCCAGAAAGTCCAATGTGGTATTCCACCTGTCAGACATGGAGCCATTCACTATATTCTACCACCCATAAATGGAATTCCAAGTTCCTAGCTTGACACTCCAGAGGCCAACCATCCATCAGCTCACCAAGATTAAGGGATGTCCCAGAATGCAAGGTTTTCAGTGCTGAAACCCAAGGGTCCTATAAACCAAGACATTTGGTCACGTTGGCTCTGTCAGCCAGCAATAGGTCTTCTCGACCTCCCAAACTGCTCTTTCTTCTTATGGTCACTTTCTCTGGCTTATCTTGGTCCCTCATCTCACATACCAAAGCAAAAATTGTTCATAGAATCATGTCCCGATGACACCTTCTCTGCTAAATGTTTCCTTTTCTCTTACCCAGAAGTAATTTCTCTTCCCTGCAAATCCCAAAGTAACATGACTGTTCCCCTGTCTTGTGCCACTTGCTTCATGTTGGGCAGAAAAGGGAGGACACCCCCTCCCTGCCCCTGACCTGTCCTTCCTCCTGGGGGCAGCTGCTCAGTTATCCACATTCCCTCCCCTCTCACTAATGCTGCCCCTCAGAAGGGCAGGACAGTCCTCTGCACAGGAATAAGGGATGAGGAACTGCACATCACTGCAGACCAGCACCTCCTCCATTCCTTCCTCTCCGGAACCTTCCTGCCATTCCTGTAGTGACAGCAGCCTCCACAGGGAGTCCTGGGGTCACCTACACTGTGTGTACCTGGTTGAGCCAACCTGTCTCAGTCCAAGGTATGAAGTTAAGCAGCTCGTTTTTATAGTATGTTATTTATTAATTAGCTTTACCAGTATAAAAAATGTCTGAAAACCCTGATGCCTTATCATCCTCGGTGACTTTGGCAGGTAGGAGGAAGGCCCTTCACTGGCCACTTCACCTTCTAAGCTGCAGGAAGTGACTGCTGGGCCTGCTTTTGTGGTCCTTTTGTGGAATACTATGCAGTGCCCTATAACTGAGAAAATGCAAACATCTGACTATCAATTTCTTTTTTAATCATAACATAGTGGAGTCAGTTCAAATTCTGGTGCTGCTACTTGCTGGGGCATGGTAACCTTGGGCAAGCCTCTTAACATGAATCCCAATTTTCTCACCAAAAGACGACCCTCTGAAACAAGGGTCAGCAAACTGAAGCCAACCAGCCAAATCTGGCCCACCACATGTCGCTCTATTAAACAACATGTTATCAGAACGCAGCCACGTTCATCCCTTCACATCATGTTTCTGTAGCTGCTTTTGCACTGTGATGGCAGAACTGAGGCATTTCTATAGTCTTACAACCTTTAAAGCCTAAAATATTTACTCTCTGGTCTTATATGAATAAAATTATCCAGTCCTTTCTAAGGATTGTTGCAAGGATTACAGATAAGATGCTACTTATTGCTAGCACCTAGCAATAACTGGCTTATCAATTTAAATACCATGGCAATATTCAAAGTAATATATTTTTTAAAATTCCTCTGGTATATGAAATTAACAGCTAAGACATTCTAAATTCCACACCTAAAATAGAACAACACAGCCTACAACAATCACTTAATTTTCCATAAAATGTAGAGGATTGGGAAGCCTTACCTACCACAAAACTCTTACACTGCCCAGCATCTGTGAGCCAATGTGTGTCACAGTGTTCTCAAGAACACTGATGACTCAAGGGAAAGAAAGCAAACACCAAACATGTTCTCCACTGACAGGAATCCTGAAATAGAACTGGAGCTCCAAGAGTAAGTCTATTTACAGATTTAATATTCTTTAATGGATGAGAGGAGAGGGTACTGACGGGACCGATTCCAGCTTGAATTGAGTTGTGAAAACTGTTACGTCTAACCTAGATGCTCTCCTAATTCTTCCTCCAATTAACTTTGGCTCGTTACATCGTTAATTACCGGGAATCAGATAAACACAGTCCCTGTCCTAAAGTTCAGAATCTAGCGAGAGACACCAGCATGAACTTAGCGGGGTCTGTTGCCCCAGCTGGAGTGCAGGATATCATCATAGCTCACAGCAACCTCAAACTCCTGGGCTTAAGTGATCCTCCTGCCTCAGCCTCCTGAGTAGCTGGAACTACAGGTGTGCACCACAATACCTGGCTGAGTTTTCTCTTTTTAGTAGCTGGAGTTTAAACATTTTTAGCAGAAAATTTCCCTCTTCCTTTATCACAGATCCATCTCGGTTTTTCATTGTTTTGGGGTTTGGGGTTTTTTTTTATAACCAGGAATGAAGAGAAAAGCTTTGCAACATAGAGTTTTGAAATAGGGTAAACATACACACTGAGAGAAAGAGAGAGAGAGAAGCATATCCTGCTGGCCAGATCCTCTGGACCGAATTTCAGTTCTAAAAGTTAGGAAGGGGAGAAATTACAGCTGGATGAGCTGTATTCACGCACATGACCATGACCAAACTACAGCGTGTGGTTTGAGATGGTGCCAGCATCTCTCTTCCACGGAAGCCACCATTGCCCTCATATGAGCAACTTGAAAGCCTTCAGAAGCAGACCTGACTGTCATAAGCAACGGCCCCAGTGAGGCTCTCCCCAGTGACTTAATGAGCTGCAGACAGTGAGTCGAGAGTGTCTGGGCAAGGGAGGAAACCCACGATGGGTGCTGGACAGTAAGTACACATGATGCCCAGAAGTTACTGGAGACTGACTGGTGTGAAACCCACAGTCCTTTAATCATTCACCTTCTGCCTTAAATACTTTATTTTCATATTAAAATAAAACCAGTATAATATGGCAAATGCTCTGGCAGAGGCATATCCAAGCTCCTATGGAGATCTAGAGGAGGGGCTCCTTATTCAGCCAGTTGAACAAGTTGGAAGAACTCTGAGAAAGCCCAATTGTAACTCATAACAAGAGAAGCCATCCTCCTTTGGAAACGGTTCTCTTTCTTGTATTTCTGTCAATTATGCAGTTTGCTTCCTCCCAACTTTACAGCATTACAATAGGATATGTTTTATCAAGTGTAGTTAACATGCTTTAAAATCACTCCATGGTCCCTGAAAAATTGGCAGGTGTTTTTCAACAGCTGATTGTTACTGTGTTAATATAAGGTGACCACTTCATAGGAGAGAGAGAGAGAGGGGAAGAGAAAGAGAGACACAGTGTCTCCCGTTGATTGATTTCTTTCAAGCTCAACCAATTCTATTGTTAAATTATTCCTGTATTTCACAGGATATGCATCTAAGTTACATTTCCAAACTGCAACAAGCATAACTTGAAACAGTCATGGTGTTATAGGCTTGAACCTACCACCAGATTAATCTCCCTTCAAATAATGGCTCTAAAGAGGGTACTTAAAAGATCCCAAAGATCTTGCATCACTAATGGGTCACCATTACATGGTGCAGAATACTTCACTCAGGAAGTTGTAAGAGTAAACAGATGGAGTCCATTATGAGTCTTCCTTTCTTGTGGTGTAACTAAATGGCCTTATTATGCTACCAACTTAAAAAAAAATAAATTGTAATGTTTATTACTGATCATTAAAACACTATGCATCCTCTACACTTCGAGAAATTCGCAAAGTAGATTCTCAATCCATTTGTTTAAAAAGATCAACCTTTATGTCTGCAAAAGCTCTTGCAGAATGAAAGGAACATGTATTAAGTGTCACCTGGGTGAGAATAACAACAAATGACATAAAAACAAGGACTAGAAGACCATAACTTCATACACTGAAATTTTAAGATCATTAGACTTTTACATTAACGAAAATGTAAAAACAGTATTTACACTGGGAATGTTTAGGATTAAAGATTTCATTAATGGAATTTGTTTATTTCTAAGTGGGAGAGGAAATGAGTGACTTTGAACCAAGATTGCATCAATCTATTGAAGCTATTTGAATTTTTTTTACTAGCTTCCTCTATTTCTGGTACAAATAAGAAGAAGAAAAGAAAGGTGATAGAAAAGAATCAGTGCCCTCACTTTGCCTGTAACACAACTGGCCCAGCAGAGGCACTGGTAGCTTAGATTGGCAGAGAACAGTGATGGCAAGGGGAAGGAGGGGAGGTTTTTGCCCCCCACCAGCTTGTACAGGTGCAGCCTTAGCACAGGTAGTATACCTGAACCACCACATATAGATCAAAAACTTAAGATTTTTAGAAAAGGGAAACAAGAATAGAAAAGGAAGGCAAAGGAGAGGAAGTTACAGAGTCCACCAAATTTAGCCCTGACTCTGCATAGTCACAAATATCCAATAACATACATGGTTCCCACGTGGTCTATCCTCTGGGAACTCACTAATTCATCTTTGTTTTCCTAAATGATGAACTCCTTAAAAGCAGACACAAATTTTTAGCACCATCATACCTTAATATACTTTCTGGTAACTGAGGGTTCATGTACTTCATATAAATGAATAAATGGCTTTATCTTCCAAATCAATACTTCCTGTTTTTATTAATATTTTGTGTCCTAGTCATATAATATGAATATTGAACATTTCCCCTAGGCTGTCTATGATTTCAAAAGTAAGATACTAAAATAAAAATCGACTTCCTCTCACCCAGCTTACCTCTTATCAGATGCCTAGTACATGGTTTACTGCGCCCAGCAGTAACTTTTTGATCATGGCCACCTTGTTCCATCTCTCAGATGTAGTATATGTCAATTTACCAGGATATTTCTTTTCTTTTTCCTTTTATTAAGTCATATGCACATACCTCATGAATACTATTTATGCATTTGTGGGGTACAGTGTGTTGATTTTTTATATAATTTGGAAAGCTTATATCAAACTAATTAATATAGCTTTCAACTCATTTACTTAATTATTGTGTTAAGACATTTATGTTCTATACTTGATAGATTTGACTCATTGCAAGGGTAGAAAAGGATATTTCTAAACCTTTCCAGCGTTCCTCCTTGGTGCCCAATAGCATGACCCTAGTCTAGCTGCTAAGTGACTTGTGCCTAGATCACTGCAAGAACATCTAGTTGAGCTCTCTGATTTCATCTTCCTCTCCTCCGAACCAGTAATCTTCCCCATGCCCTACTCTTACCCCCCCTCCAAAGTTGGCATGTCTCAAAGGTAGGTGCCATGTCTTTATTCAGAGTGTCCTTTAGCATATTTGCAATAGAAATATTCAATTAGCCCAGAGCCTGAGGTGCTGCGTAGCATCCACTTATGGCCAAAAGTAGACCTCTCAGGAGTCACTGCATTATTTTAAGAGCAAGTACAGCTTTACAAATCTCTGATCACAAGGAAACTGAAAACTTCCTTATTAAGGACAAGCTCTTGCTATGGAGTTTTCTGACAAGCTCTTTGCTATGGAGTCTGTAAACTGTGCTCCCCAGACTCTCGTCAATGCCTAGAAAAGATAAGATGAAGACAAGGGAGGTGGTGTGCTCGGTGCTGGTGCTGACATGTGGAGAGAAAGGCACGGGGAGCAGAGAAATGCAACTCCGACTTCTACATTCTTTATGCAATTCCATCATATCTGGAAAGCTAAAAACTACAACCCACTGGCAGCACCCTCCGCTGAGTCACTGTATTCTTTGTATGCATTTTTCTAAGAGCAATCAAAACAGTAATTGCAGGACTAACTTTAGAACATGAAATCATTGCATCTGCACGGACATGGAATGCAATGTGAAAAGTAATCTCTCATTAAACCAGAAACTGTGGTCTACATTGTTTAAAAACTGCATCGGCTCGCTCATTCTCGGGGGATAGATCATGGTGCTCCTTAAGGACAAAACATTGACAGAAAGTATTAGTTCCTTCCACAAAATATTTAAGAAATCCCACGCGGGTCTGGGTTTTATTCCTCCTCACTTGTTCTAATTACATCAGGAATAAGAGTGATTTAAATATGTCTTTAGAATGTCCTTTTTCCTCTAACTAGAATCCTGACAACCTATCTTTTAAAAAGCATTTCTGAAACAATCTGAGAAATTTGGTTGTGGTGGGTATTCAGTAATGCTGAGGAATTACTGTCTATTTTGATAAGTGTGATAATGGCATTGTGGTTTGACAGAACATTTTATAGATGCATAAGGAAAATAAAGGATATACCATATCAGAGATTTGCTTTAAAATGCTCTAGAGACCAAAGATAAAATACAGACAAAGCGAGTACAGAATAACCTTTAAAAATGTCGCATCTGAGGGATGGACGTAGCAGGTATCCTCTATCTGTGGTGTGATTGAAATTTTTTGTGATAAAAATTCATCGTGTCTTCCCCCCCCCGCCCCCCCCCCGTTCATTGAGGACTCAGAATGATGACTGCAGAAACCCGGTAAAAGAGATAGGAGGCCACAGCAGCACCAAAGAAGAGGAAGATCTGGCTGTGTCCAGGTCATGGTCAAAACTATGAGAAAATGACATCCTGAACTGGGCGCTCATGATGCGTGCCAAATATCACGAAAAGATGGCCGTGAGTGCACAGAACACTCAGTCTCACAAGAACCTCCCATGACCAGTCAGATTCCTGCACAGAAGCTCTGTATTTTTTTTTATGTTTTGGCTATTTTGTTTCCCACTCTATCATTACATATAAATGTTTGACTTTAAATGATCACTGTCTATCAAATGCTCCCTCCATGGAATCATATTTTCCAGGTTTTTACCTTTGTTTATTAATAGGAAGATGAAAGAAATAACTGAGAACAAAAACCCTTTTCCAAGAAAGAAACGTAATCGGGACAAAAGACCAAACGATTACATGAGTATCTGGTCATAGCGACATATCTTTAGAAATCTAAACTTCTCTTCTGAATTATACCGTTATCTTCAAATTGCTGCCCCTCCAGTTCCTCTTTAGCAGGCCACCAGGTAAAGACAAGTCAACGATTTGGTGAGATTTCCTACTGATTCGACCTCTGTTTTCTTATGTTAAGTCTCACCCTTGAGTATGAACTAGTATCACAGATACGATTGGTAATTTCCTGATCAATAGCAAGTTTATAGCAAATGTCGATTTCTCCACAATTCTTTTTAAATTTCGACTAGTGTTTTACTTTCTTACAACAATTTCAAAACTAAAGTTTCACAGTCACGAATCTACAGAACTCTCCACTTTACTACCGAAGGTATTAAATGAGCCAATAATCCCCCAGTTATTTTCTGTTACCATTGAGATATCAACATATGTGTCCAGAAATATTCACTATTATAAACAAGACATAATTATTAATCATTTTTATTAAGCTTCTGTGATTCCTAGACACAGAATCTGAATGAGATTCCAAGGGACTGTTTCAGTTTTTCTAGATGAAGGATGGGGCTCTGGAGACACCACATGCACCACAAAAATCTGCCTATGTGCTGGCTAATTGTTATTTTTTAATAAAATCATGAGAAATATTTCTAAGATATAGACACACAGGCATCTTGTGAATCTGTGTATATTATCTTCCAAATATTAGAAAGCAACTTCTTAAAACGTTTGGTTTAAAAACAAAAAAACAACCCCCCCACATGAAAAGAAAGGACCTTGCTGGAATTAACAATGAGCATTTGCTTCAGACCATTCAGACCAAGTAAACCCTCACTGGTGCTTTGCTATCCTAACAGATCTTTACTAAAATGCAAAGTAAACAAAACCAACCCTCTCCCCACCGCTCCAACCCCCTCAAGTCCCCGCCCCCAAAACCCACCTCAGGCTGACTCTCTCATTAGGGCTAATGCAGCTAATAACTTTAAGTGGAAACCAATGCTCATTCACCATTCTGAAAATCCTAGGGCCCTTAAGAATTATGTTAAATCCACCCGTGTGCTATAAATGGAATAGCAAAGCCTGGATGACAGCACATCTGTTTACAACATGGTTTACTACACATTTACATTACTGCAATGTGCTAACATCTATAGAAAAAGATGCTTTCCACCTCCTCCACGGAACTCTGACCATCTTTCTACGTTCAGCACCTAGACTGTCAAGGCCTCAGCCATCACTCAGGCAAAGAAGCCTGTGGCACATCATTGGACGTAGCTGTTTTCAACAATGGGCTGTGGTTATACATTTACCAGTATATCCGTAAGTTTGAGCATTCCCAGCGCAAAGACCACGTGACACAGGTATACTTCATTCTCCTGAGCTTTAATCTACTGCACTCACAGATAACGGGTTTTGTTGTTATTGTTCTGGAGGGGATTTTGTTTTTTTACACCAAATTGAAGACTGTGATAACTAACATTCAGGCAAGTCTGTTGGCACTGTTTTTCCAACGGCATGTGCTCACCTCATGTCCCTGTGTTTCATTTTGGTAATGGTTGTAATGTTTTAAACTTTTTCATTATTATTGTATCTGTTAAAGTGATCGAGGATCAGAAATCTCCCATGCTACTATTGTAATTGTGGTTTTAGAGCACCATGAATTGCATCCAGATGAGATGGCAAACTTACTGACAAATGCTGTGTGTGTTCTGACCGCTCCACCAACTGGGTAGCCACTGACCCCATCTCCCTCATTTTTATAGGACCTCCCTATTGTGAGACAGAGCAATATTAACACCAGCTCTATTAATAACCCTATGATTGCCTCTAAGCATTCAAGTGAAAGGAATAGTTGCAAATCCCTGACATTGAATCAAAAGCAAGAAATGAGTAAACTTAGTGAGGGAGTCACGTCAAATGCCAAGACAGGCTGAAAGCTTGGCCTCTTGAACCAAATAACAGCTCAAGCTGTGAATGCAAAGGAAAAGCTCTTAAAGGAATTTAACTCCAGTGCACTCCAGTAGACATGAGTAATAATAAAACAAAGGAGACTTGTCACTGATATAAAGAAATTTCTCATGGTCTGGATTATAGATCAGACCAGCCAGAACCTTCCTTCCTTAATCCAGAGCAAGACCCTAACACTCTTCAATTCTACCAAGGCTAAGAGAGGTGAGGAGGATGCAGAAGACAAGTTGGAAGCTGGCAGAGGTTGGTTCAGGAGGGTTGAAGAAGGAAAGAAGCCATCTCCATTACATGAAAGTACAAGGTGAGGCAGCAGGTGTCGATGAAGAAGATGCAGCAAGTTACCCAGAACATGTGGCTACTGATTAAAGTGGCTACACTCAACAGCAGGTTTTCAATAGAGATAAAACAACTCTATGTTAGAAGATGCCAACTAAGACTTCCAACTAGACAGGAGAAATCAGTGCTTAATTTCAAAGCTTCAAAGGACAGGCTGACTCTCTTATTCAGGGCTGATGCAACTGGTGACTTTAAGTTGAAGCCAATGCTCATTTGCCATTCTGAAAATACCAGGACCCTTGAGAATTATGCTACATCTACTCTGCCTGTGCTCTATAAATGGAATGACAAACCTAGATGACAGGACATCCATTTACAGCATGGTTTGCTGAGTATTTTAAGCCCACTATTGACACCTACTGCTCAGAAACATTCCTTTCAAAACATTACTGCTCACTGACGATGCATCTCATCACCCAGAGCTCTGATGGAGATGTGCAAGGAGACCAATACTGTTTTCATACCCATTGACACAATATACATTCTGTAGCCCATGGATCAGGGGGTAATTTTGAGTTTAAAAAAAAATTTATTAATACATTTCATAAGGCTATAGCTGCATAGATAGTGATTCCTGTAATGGATCTAGGCAAAGTAAATGTAAAATCTTCTGGAAAGCATTCAGCATTCTAGATACTATCAAGAACATTTGTGATTTGTGAAAGAAAGTCAAAAGATCAACATTCACAAGGCTGGAAGAAGTTAATTCCAACTCTCATGGATGACTTCGACAGGGTTAAGACCTCAGCGAAAGAAGTAAAATTCATGTGATGCACTTTATTGCAATGGTCTGGAACCAAACCCACAGCATCTTTGCCCATACTTATCTTCATGTTACCATCACACAAATTATCTGATAGATGTTTTGCTCAGTGTCTACCAGGTGTCACGTAAATTATTATACATACTTTTGAATGGCTTAAAAACAATTAAGTCAGTTGATCAGTCTCCTGGTGTACATGACAAAACAAGTATAAGACCAGACTGGAGTCTATAATCTTTCCTGATCTTTCCGTTCATTCTCTCTTTCCCTATGGGCCACATTTTATTGGCTACCCAGTGGCTACCCAGTTGGTGGAGCGGTCAGAACACACACAGCATTTGTCAGTAAGTTTGCCATCTCATCTGGATGCAATTCATGGTGCTCTAAAACCACAATTACAATAGTAGGGCTCACTCTCATGTATTAACACTATAGCATTTTAGTAATCTGGCAAATGAAATAGAAACTCTAAATTCCAGCACCTCCCTCTTTTACTTGCAATTTCTTACTGCTTAATAATAGTAATATTAGTTGCTGGTACTCAAGAATGCACTATATGACATTCTGTTTAATATTCACAAAAAATCGTATGAGTTTTTATTCTTTCACCTACACAGTGGGTGAAAGTGAAGCACAGAGAGTTACAATCTCACTTAAGGTCACTCAGCTAGTAAGGTGTAAAGCCAAGATTCAAACCTAGGCAATCTGGCTTTAGTGCTTAAAGTAAAAGGCAGCTTCAAGTGTGTTATCTTGTGCATGAAAGGATAAAAAATAAAGAATCATTTGAAGGGTGGGTTATCATAAGTTCCCTTCTAACAGGACAAAAAGAGCCAAATACTTAAGTATGAGCTCACACAGCAGCATCAACACCAGGCTGGCCTTCTCTCTCCTCCAATCAACTTGTACAAAGTTTTGGTAATATTTGCCCTTTGTTATAGACTGGTGTTTATGTCCCCCAAAGTTCACTAGTTGAAGTCCTAACACCCCAGTGTGATAGTTTCTGGAGGTGAGGTCTTTGTTAGTTAGGTCATGAGGATGGAGCCCTCATGAACAAGATTAGTGCCCTCCTAAAAAGCCAGAGAGCTGATTATCTCTTTCTGCCATGGGAGAAGAAAATGAGAAGCTGAAAGTCTGTAGCCCAGCAGAGGTCCTCCCTAGAGCCTGGCCATACTGGCACCCTGATCTTGGACTTCCCTTCTTCAAGTACTGTAAGAAATAAATCTCTGTAGCTTATAAGCCAGCTAGTCCACCATACCTTGTTAAGCAGCCTGAAGTAAGACATTCTTTCTCTTATAAAAACAGTATACACAAAGCATTCATCAAGAAAAATCATATTTGGCACCTATTTCTAGAAATCTGAGGAATAGAAAAATAGAGGATAAAGTTGAAATCCTTGAAAAGCCTCCAATCAGAAGCAGTATACAAACAAGCATTAAAAATTGCTACATTGTTTTATAAGTATCGAATTCTCTTGTTTTGAGCCACTAACTTCTCAACAAAGGGTGATCACTAAAGGCTTCTGGACTGGATCTTAGAGCCTAGATTTCAAAAAGCAGAAGGAAGCTGAGGAGAAGGAGAGACACTTTAGACTGGGTTGAGTGAGGGAGGGACCCACATGAGCAAAAGGCATAGAGAAAAAAAACTGGAGGCAGCAGGAAAATACTGGGGAACAGCACCCACTGAATCCAGCTGGAGCACAGAGTAAATGTTTAACAGTCTCAGAAGAAGGTTGAAAAAGGTAGGTTGGGTTCCAGACCAACCAGAACATGAAATATCATACTGAGAATAAGAAATAACCTCCTGGCAATGCAAAGTTCCAAAATCTGAGCAAAAGAATGACATGACCAAAGAGTAATAATATAAATACTAATCCGTTTTAATGTCTAAAACTAATGGAGGAAGTGGAGGGAGGTGATGAATAGAGAGAAGAAAATCAGTCAAGAGACTTTTGGAATAATAATGACTAAAATAGTGATCTGGGCTAGAATGTTGACAAGGGGAAATTTGGCAAAGGGTGGATTTAATTCATCATAAATTCAAAACTAGCAAATGTTTGTAATAGATGGAGTGTGGCGATCCGAATGGGAGAGACTATTCGACAATGCAGTCACAATTTCCAATCTGGAGAAGAGAACAGAGGTATCGCTAAAATCAACAGCAAAGTCAGTGTTGAGAAAGACCATAGTTCAGCACTGTGTGTTTTTACATTTGTTTAGTTTGGGCTAGGGGCTGGTATATAGAGAAGAAATCATTTTAGGACAAGTTAAGTGGGCCAAGTAAGTGAAGCTTTCCAGCACGCGAATGGAAATGCAGGGCTTGACTACAGAGAAACTCGGAAATTAGCAAACAACTTAAGAAGAGAGCCCCAAAACATGAACTAAAATCAGATTTCTTCTCTTTATGATGTTTTAGGAATTAATGAATAAATGAGTAAAGGAAGTCCTATGGAGATTGCAAACAATTATTTTCACCTCCAGATCTCAGACAAGAGGAATGGCAAGAGCAAAACTAGCACACTTTAAGAGTTGCAGAGTCAAAGGATATTTTTGTTTTGTATGTAACATCGAGAAGACCTAAAAGGTTTTGAAAGTAAGAGGAGATGGTGGTAGGGAAAGAGAGATGAAAGATACAAATGAAAGAAATCATGTCCAAGTAAGGTCCAGAACAGATGAGACCAACACTATAAGTAGAAGCAACAGTCCCCTCCATTTGAAAAAAAAAAAAAATTAAAATAGTGACAAAATAAATAAAAGAATGGGTAAATAAAGAAGCTTTTAATAAGAGAGTATAGATACAGCAACAGGAAAGTACCAGTGTGCAAGTGAGAGAGAAAAGATGAGTGAGCTCTTAGTGGATAATTTTGATCTTCCCAGTAAATGAATGGCAAGGTTTGTCGTCTGAGTGGTAAGAGACATCACAGAATGAAGATCAGGATGGCAGAAAATCATTTGGAAGACTCACTGGGTGGGAAATGCAAGAAAGAGTCCAAAACCAATGACAAAAAGGGCCCCCAAGGAGTAGTAAAGCTCAAGGCAGGCCAAAAATCCACACCAACTATATATATGGCTGTTGCAAGGAGTAAATGAAATAAATACTTATAAAGCAGTGGTCTAATGCTTTTAGCCCCTGAGGTCAGTTTCATGGAAGACAATTTTTCCATGGATGGGAGATAGCAGGGATGGTTTTGATATGAGCCTACAACTAACTGATTTATTATTTCCTGTGTGTAGTCAAACCTCTCTGCTAATGCTCATCTGTATTTATAACCACTCTCTAGTGTTAGCATCACAGCCTCAGCTCCACCTCAGATCATCAGACAGTAGATTGTCACATGGAGTGAGCGACCTACATCCCTCAAATGCTCAGTTTACAGGAGGATTGGTGTTCCTATGAGAATCTAATGCCGTCACTGCTGCCTTCAGGATGTGACAGGAGGCGGAGCCGAGGAGGGGATGTGAGTGATGGGGAACTGCTGTAAATACAGATGAAGCTTAACATGCTTTCCTGCCACTCACCTCCTGCTGTGTGGCCCAGCTCCTAACAGGCCATGGACTGGTACTGGTCCATGGCCTAGGGTTTGGGGACCACACACATAAAGCCCATGCATGAAACATACTAAGTATACAAAAAAAAACTTTTTTAAATGATAGCCATTATTGCTAGAGGGGAAGAATCATTAAATAGTCTCAGATGCAGTGAACTATGCAAACAGCCTCGGCAGCCTACCCCTGAGGAAGAGAGGCAGATAAGAGCAATTATGCAACAGTAAGTGCCTTGATAAATGAGGCTTTTAAACCTTAAGGGTAAGTGTACTCAATTTGTAGTGAGAAGTTTGTTTTGATTAAAATGCTTGCTCTGTTTACATGTAATGTTAATGTTTTGTCACTTTCAAATCCTGCTTGTTTTTTAGTATAAACTTCAGAGATAAAAGCAGCAGCAACAGAGTAGAAAGTGCTGGTCTGCCCACACAGAGCCCTGCAGTGTGGCTCTCGGGCTTTGGCAAGGTAATGATTACATTTCCTCTGCTTTGTGTCTCTAACAGTGCCAAAGAAGTACTTGGTTCATATTGAGAACCAAGAGAAAAATGGTTTCTAAAGTTGTGTCCAAACTTCTTTTTGTTTAGCTGCTACAGAACAGTTAATTTGGTTCTACTTTTTACTCTTTTACTTTGGAGGGGGGAGTATCCTAGAGAAAACCCAAAAGATAGTCTCAGCACCTCTATTCCTGAAGCATGCCGGCACCCTCGCATTCCATATTTAATTTGAGAGAAAATTAAAGAGATAACCCTTGACAACTTGACGGAACTTTGTAATTGTGATAGCCAGGCAAGAAGAGAAGGAATGTGAATGTTCTGCAGCCTGGTTCTGCATCCAGAGTGGTGATGAGGAAAGGACAGGTATCTGAAAGGCAAGAACACTCCAGAGCAGCGGTTCTCAACCTGTGGGTCACGACCACAGGAACTGTCTTAGAGGGTTGCAGCTGTAGGAAGGTTGAGAACCACTGCTCCAGAGGAAAGAGAAATGAAGGAACCACTCACGTGAAACATTGTTTTAATGACCAAGAATTTTAAGGGACACGCTTGGCTAGAGCTGTATTTGAATTATTATCAAAGTCAACTTTAGGAAAAAAATAATCAGTTTCCACTAAAAAAAAAAAAAAAATGCAAAAGCAATGCTTTTACTGGCTCATAAATAATCACATCTAGCACAATGCCAAACACCAAGTAGAAGCCCAAGAGAACTTTGCTCTATGAATCCACGTCCCAGGAAAAGCTGATGTCCCAATGGTTATGATTCAATCCTAAAGTGGGTTTATGAAGAGCTATAAAAATGCCACTGATTCTGCAGTCTGGAAAGAAAACTATATTTAGGAAGTGATCAAGACAGAATTTCTCTAATTTTTAGAGGTCAAAAAATAACACTAACATTTTCATGACAAAACTCAGGTAATTAGGCTCCTGGGTTCGAAATCCAGACATTCTGAGAACATTCATTCCATGCTCCCTTTATTATTTAACAGGATGCATTTGAGAGTATAAAGATGTTTTATTCACTATCCAGAAATACTGAAACTCGTAAGTGTTACGGTTTAGGGGGGTGAAGACAAGAATGTCTGAGCCCCATGTGGCTGCAACACAAGGTTACCTGAATTAAGTTCACGTTTTCTAGACATTAAAAGACAGCCATCTTGTCTATCTATGCTCCACTGATACTTGCATCTTGAACAGCAAAGGACTTCCCTACATCTATGTAAGCGTGTTGCAGGGGAATGTGAACGATTTGCTAACTGCTCACTGCATTCCGACAGCCATGGAGTTGGCACTCCAGGATATATACATACATATATAATCCAACCCCACAGATATGGTTGAAATTAAACTGTGTAATAGAAAACACAGATTTTAAATCTCCCCTTCCTACCTTACCATCTTTATTCACTTTATTCGAGTAGAGCATTTCCGCATTTCAGTAAATACTCAATAAAACATGGAACACCACTTATCTTGAAGATGCAAAAAGCCAAGACAGGTCTGGGGAATGCCTACCGGCCCAGTCCTCTTCCAGAGGATGCAAATGATGGCGGCGGCCGCTTGAATAAGGCTCGCCCACACACGGCTCCCAGAGTATGGAAACCATTTGTTAATGAGCAGCTATAATTTAAGCCTAGGGCCCTATGAAAAGAAAACGTTTAGAACATTTGCAGAGCAGTGTAATAAGATTTCACAAATGCAAAGATAAAATGCACTATCATTTATCTTGGCTTATAATATCTGGGGTTTGATTGCCTTGTGAAATGTCCAAATCAAGAACAATTATAGATTTTTTTTCCCATACCGCATACACCAGGAAACATTTAGCAAGTGCTTCTTTTAGGCTATTCATAAGATTCTAAAGGAAGAAAATTGTCTATTCAGTGGTAGACAAAACCATTAAGATGTGAATATGACATGATGGAAAGGGGAACAACAAAGAGAACTAAAACGAGTGATAAAAACGGGCACTGATCATTTTTTAAACCATTCACGTGGGGAAGGAACACTCTTACATCCAGCTATGTGAACTTTTCTCTTGGGCCGAAATGGGGCATCCTGATACAATACCACCATTTGGGGGAAAAAAAAAAAAAAAACACCTGTTCTATTAACACCACAGGCACCCGTGGTTTGAGACAGTGCCCGCTTCAAATCCATAATTCAAGTATTACAGAGAGTATTGATGGAATTCTGCCAAATTATACATAAAACCGATAAGAATTTAAATATTCATCCTATGAATTCCCTCTCCCAATAAAACTATTAAGAGCAATCCATATCACAGGCTATAAAATAAACTATTCAGATGTACAGACAAAAGCCAGTAGAGAAAATTGAAGAAATCCCTAATCATTGCCAACAACAAGTTTGCAACGTGCCACCTTTATTCACTTTACTCAAGTAGAGCATTTCTGCATGTCAGGCTCATATAAGTAAATAGTCAACAAAAAATGAAATGCCTCTCATCCTAAGGAGGTAAAAAGCCAAGGCAGGAATGGGTAAATGCCTAACAATTCCAAGTTTTTGGAGAGAGAAAGGACAGGACAGGTCAAAAGAGAGAAAGAAAAAGGAGAAGGCAGCCAAGATGAGAATAGAAGCTTCCAGGAGAAGCAGAAACTTGCCCCTAGAAAGTGGGTGTTGTTGAGCAGGGCACAGCCAGCAAGCCATTTCCTTACCAGTGACCACAGTCAGAAGCAAGACTAGCTTTTCTAAGATTTTTATCACCTTATTGCTCTTCAATATCACTTAATATAACTTCTGGACATCATCCAGAATTTGAAATCTTATTAACAAATGTGCAATTTAGTCATGTAGCAGAAAGCATTATTCACAGTTTACAATCTCGTCATAAATATTTAAATTGCAATTTAATCCTACAAATGTCAGAGGCCATGCCAAGTATTAAGAGGAACTCTGGGAAATCTGACCTCACGTGTTGTCGGCAGAAGTGCTATCTTCTGCTAATGATGAATTGGCATCCTTTACAATGCATGCTCTTCAACACACATCCAGAAGATTATTTTTTAATAAAAATTAAAATTGCATCTATATATGCTCAGGAACAATCTTGAAAGGTTGGTAGGCAGTACATCTATTCACTCCGTGAAAACTTGGTAAAGTAAAAAAGTGGATGCCTTTTATAAAGAAGCCCATGGTCTATTGTGTTTATAACATTCATTCAAGATAATGAGCCAAGTTCAGGGTTTGACTCAAATATTTTTCTATATTCTTTAGACACTATGTGTAAGGGGGCTGCATCTGTGTATTTGTGAAATAATTCTGCAGAAAATGAAGTTACAACTTTTGTTCTTAAATGCTAAGTAGTAATTGGGCACATTTTGGGTATTGCCCTCTTATCCTCCAATTGCCCTGAGGAGGTAGGCACTATTAACCACCAGTAAACAGGAAAACTAAGGCAAAGAGTGGAGCAAGTTGCTGAAGGTACACAACTTAGACTAAGGGTGATATCCATTAAGTACCCTGCCTGTCATTAGATGCCGTAGGTCAATTTATAAGAAAGGAAATCATGAGAAGGCCAGGTGTGGTGGCTCACTCCGAGAGACTGAGGCAGGTGGATTGTTAGAGCTCACAAAGGCAAGACCAGCCTGAGTAAGAATGAGACTCCATCTCTAAAAAATAGCTGGGCATTGTGGCAGGCACCTGTAGACCCAGCTACTTGGGAGACTGAGGCAAGAGGCTCGCTTGAGCCCAAGAGTTTGAGGTTGTTGTGAGCTATGATGCCAGGGCACTCTACCCAGGGGGACAAAGTGAGACTGTCTTAAAAAAAGAAAAAAAAAACGATCCCGAGAGACTTTAGGAAAGGAAACTCCAGGAGCTCTGGGAAGGATGTGGAGCTAACCAGTCAATATCAATTTGTCTTCACTTCTCCACTCAGTTGCACACACGCATGACAGCTACAACTGGAAACAGCAAAATCACAGCACAATTAGAGAAAATCTATTTGAGTCCAGAAAATAAATGTTGAAAACCTTGTATTTGTTTCTTAAAGTGTCAACACTTAAAATATTCCTTTTCATCCACCTGGAGTCTTGCCTTTCCAAAATGAAACATTCTCTAGAGTTACACATACCTTAGGATTTGCTGTACCTTTAAAAACCCTTACGTTTAGAAAACACACAGAAAGGTCACTTTCCATTCCATTTTCCCATTCCATTCCATTTTTTCCCCCAAACTGAGAATTACAGTACTTAAACTTTTCTATCATGTACATAATTCCATAACCTCAGGGGGAAAAAAAAGTCACTAGAGCTCTCACTGTTCTACTTTTTCCACTCCAGTTAGTCAATATTGGGAAATCTCCCTGATCCTCCAACTCCGTGTGTTTCCAGGCATGCTTTACATCTAAATTTATTTTACTTGTTTATTTTTTGAGACAGGGTGTTACTCTATCACCCAGGCTAAAGTACAGGGACCCAATCACAGTTCACTGCACCCACAGAATCCTGGACTCAATCCTCCCCCACTCAGCCTCCGGAGTACCTAGGACTACAGGCACACACCACCAGGCCTGGCTAACTTCTTTACTTTTTCTAGAGACAGGGTCTTGCTCTATTGCCCAGGCTGGTCTTGAACTCCTAGACTAAAGCAGTCCTCCTACTTCAGCCTTCCAAAATGCTGGGATGGCTCGGCGCCTGTGACTCAAGTGGCTAAGGCGCCAGCCACATACACCTAAGGTGGCGGGTTCGAATCCCCAGCCCAGGCCTGCCAAACAACAATGATGGCTGCAACCAACAAATGGCCAGGCGTTGTGGTGGGCGCCTGTAGTCCTAGCTACTTGGGAGGCTGAGGCAGGACACTCGCTTGAGCCCAGGAGTTGAAGTTTGCTGTGAGCTGTGATGTCATGGCACTCTACCCAGGGGGATAGCTTAAGGCTCCATCTTAAAAAAAAAAAAAAAAAAATATGCTGGGATGATACATGTGAGCCACCACACCTGGAGGATTGCCCTTTCAAATAGAATTTCCATAGCCCTAGAGAAAGCTTTCAATGAAAATAAGTTGCTTATAACTTGTAAGTATTTAATTGCTAGAATATTAGGTTTCATAATATTTAGGACTTCTCGTATAAATGAATTAATTATAAAGCTTAATTTTAAAAAGTCTGTGTAAGAGTGAAATCCATCTTCTTGAATAATTCGCTGTTTCTTTCATAGAACCTTATCTACAGTTTACCTTTTAAAAATAACAAAGGCGTGTACACAAAGGGTGCCACCAAACGTATACATATTTTAGTGATCTTGTTGGAAATACAATCTATCATTCCCAAAAAGTGTACGAAATATAGGTAATATAGATGTACATAAGCCTGTCTGGGTACCCTTGACCAGTAACAGTACCCTCAATTCAACTTCAAAAAGTGACACAAGATCCATTGCTTAAAAAGTGCAACCATTTTTTGGCACCTGCTATATGTAGAATAATAAACCAAATATAACAAGATATTAATTTTTAACTCTAGACTGGAGAGATTTGTTTTTCTATTCTATGTTCCTGGTTATTTAATAAAAATTAAAAGTGAAAAATAGTTTAAGTAACAGCAACAAAAACCAACATGGCATTAATAAAATCCCATTTGGAATGAACAAAACGAACTGTTGCTGCTACCTGGTAAATGTTGAACAGGACCTGAAATCTGGCTGGGCTGGGCTGTCTCCCCCCATCTCACTACCTTCTGAACTGAGTTGGAGTTGGGGGGGGGGGATGCGACCAGAGGAAAAGTTATCTCCATCCCTAAGGACAAAGAATCCTAGGGTGGGAGATGTTGCTCAGCTGCTTTTTTCTGGGTTCCCTTTGCCTGGCTTGAACCTTCAGATTTCTTCCTGGGAGATTAATTACAGTGATGGCTACAGCAACATACCACACATGAATCAAGAAGTGAAGAACCCTCTTACACCATAAAAATCAAAACCACATGGAAGGATGTGTGCAGAGGCTGGAGAATGCCACGGGGCTTTATGCAAGGAGGAAAGTCTTCCCTAGCCCCACTATACCCTCAACTCCACATCAAGCAGGCTTTCAGGAAAGGAAAAGAAAAACTAATTGAAATACTAAGGGAGACAATAAAAACTGGTTGTTTTCCTAAGGCACATCTAAACGTTAGAATAGGATGCTTATTACTAGAATATAATCTAGACAGCCTGCCACTTGCAGTCACCATGTGACCATGAGCAAGGCAGAGGCAGGTGACGGTAGGGCTAGGAATGCAAACCAAGACTTCAAATTCATCATGGTGTAGCTTCGGGGTTGCAAAACTCCATCAGCAGAGTGCGGAAAGCTGCCTAGAAATTTAATTTTTCTTTAGAACTGGCTGCTTCTTGGGGGACAACAAAGATGTGGCACTTAGAGATGTCAAATGCCTTACAAAGAATGTTAAAAAGGCTACCTATTCCCTAAAAGCTACCGATTAAAATAGCAATGTATAGAGAAAAAAATGCACAAATAATTTGAGAGCAAAGTCAAAGACTTGGGTTGTCTTATCAGCCCTACAATATAACATGTTTTGAAAGGACAAGAGAATCCACTGACCCAAGTCATTTCCAATACAGTCCCAGCAAACAGGAAGGAAAGACAGACACAGTTACATACTCAGATCTGTTCTTTCCACAGGAGGCCCCAAAAGATTCAAAACCTGTTGCCAGGATGGGAGTTGACACTCACATGGTTTTCTAGTCAAAGATTCCTTCCTCCTAAATCTGCATATTCTACTAAACCATCAAAGAACTGAAGTCACCTGCACAATCAGGGTTAAGTAAATTTTAAATTTGTTTCTTCAAGTGTTTTCTTTGGGCATGTCTATCCTGTCTAAAAAAACAAAAAACAAGCTAAAAACACCCTGCAGGTTGAAGAGAAAAATTTCATTCTCAAGAATCCGTCCATTAGTAAAGCAGCTAAGCGCAGTCCTAGGTCTACCTTGGCCTACCATACACAATTTCTTCAGTTCGTAACACTGTGTGCTCTCTTAAACACCACGTAGACGCCTTACCAGTAAGAAAAGCACACATGGGAAGTGTTGTGTTGCTCTAGCGATGGGCGTTGTCTTTATGAGCCACATATTAAAGGCTGCGTATTTGTGATGCTTATGTTCAAAACGCGTAACAAGCTCTTTAGTCTTTTCAGAAGGCCTTGGTGTGGATTAAATTTGATTTCACTAGAAAGTAAACTTATGTGTACAGGTTATAGGTATCATTCAATGGGTCATACACAAAATATCCTGATGGTAACTTGATGAGTCACAGTGAGCTAAGGTTTTAAATGAAGAAAGGAAAGATTTCTGTAATTAGAAAGTGCTGATAAGCAGAAGGAATAGTAAAAAAAAAAAAAAGAAGAAGAAGAAGAAGAAGAAAAAATAACAACTGTCACTTAACAATAGAAGACAGTAATCTCTAGGCCCTTCTTTACATGTCTATAAAAGTTAAAGACTGCACAGCAAAAGACAAGCCATGGACGGACAAGGAGAGCCCATTCTAAGTGGCTAGCTGCCACTGAGGTCAAGCTTTGTGACAACTTTAATCCTTCTCAGGTGAGGTTACTTGTATTCTACAACCTCCAGTTGATCTCCTGAAATATTTCCCTTCCTCTCCTCTCTAAGCCTTGCAGAGGGGTGTTTAAGTAGCACAATGTGCTGTTTTTCTACCCAATGAGCCTCAGATTACACCGTGCTGAAGCTGCTGGATGTTCGCTTAGTAGCTTCTCTGAAAGCTGTTAACAGAAAACATTATCAGAAGATGTCTAATAGAATTCAGGTTTGCCAGAAGGTTTGCATTTCATTCCCCTTTAGCAAAAGCCAAAAAGTCTTTTTTGATGTCGTCCTACCACCGCTCTCTCAGTAAGCGGAAACTGTTGGAAGACTTCACCTCCTCCATCTGACAGGCAATGGCTCAACACAAATCAAAGCATTTTATTCACTTGTAGTGAAGTTGACCCACTGTCCCAGCTGAACCTGTATCAAATCCTTTCTCTGCAAATCAGCAATTAAAAGGGAAGGGATTAATGGGCTTTTTGCCTGCTTTTCCTATAAGAATTGTGCTTCATAGTTACAAAATATCTACTATCAAGAAAGAAAGTTTAATAGAATGTCAGCTTATAAATGCAGAAGAAATATTACAAAATAATACAATAATATTACAATAATTATTTTGTAAACCTTAATGCAACTGATGATTTGGACAAAGATAAGTGGATCAGGCTGGTACCAAATGAACCCCCAGGTTAATCTCAACGTGACTAAGGACAGCATAACAAGACGTTGTGTGCTTCCTGACATCATGTAAGATGAAGCACACAGCCATCACCTGTGTTCAAGCCAAAAGAGTTGAACCTGAGTCTAATTAAACCTTCGAGGACAACTCCAGTTTACCAAAAAAAATAAATTAATTAAAAAGTAAGATAGAGGAGCAAGTTAAATAATCCCAAAAGGGAGAAAATAGAAAAATTTTAGACATTCTTCAGACAATTATTCTTTTTTTTTCAATAAGTCAATGTCATGGGAAAAAATGGGTGGGAAAGAAGTATTGGTCTCAACTCGAAAGAAACTTGAGGGGCATACCACCCAAGTGCAATGAGTGGGTGTTACTTGAATGCTGACTCATACACACCAGCTGTAAAGACATTGAGCAATTGGGAAAATCTATCATATACTGATTATTAAGAGGTGTTACCAAGGAATAATTTGTGAGATATGTTAATGATATGGTCATTTGTGGAAAAAAAAGTCTATATTTGCAAAAAAAAATTCTTTCAGAAACATACAAGAGGCCAGGTGTGATGGTTCATGACTAATCTCAGCATTTTAGAGGCTAAAGGGGGAGGATCACTTGAGGCCAGGAGTTGGGGACCAGCCTGGCTAACATAGCAAGACCCTGCCTCTATTAAAAAGAAAAAAATTAGCTAGGCATGGTAGCACATGCCTGTTATCCTTAGCTTCTCAGGAGGGCGAGGCAGCGGGTCACTTGTGCCCAGGATTCCAAAGTTGCAGTGAGCTATGATCACACCCTACACTCCAGCTTGTGCCAGAGAATGGGACCTTGTCTTAAAAGAAAAAAAAAAAAGGAAAGAAAGGAAAAAATTGTAGAGTGAACTATCATAATATCTGGGATTTTCTTTGTAACATTTCAACCAATAAAAAGTACAACAAAATAAAGAATAAAGTGCGTGTAGCAAAAATCTCAATATTTGTTCAATCTGGGTGATGGGTATATAGAGATTTAATACATTGTTCCACTTTTTGGTATGTTTGAAAAATTTCACAATAGCTTTAGAAGAATTTAAAGCTATTCACTATTACTTTAGTATTTAAAGAATTTCCTATCCCTTTCTATATAGTACATAAGTATGACTAGAGCATGCCCCTTGCCAATGCTAATACTTATTACTCAAAATCAGAGGGGACTAGTTTAAGACACCTCTAACTCTAGAAGCCACGTACAGTAGACAATATTGAGATTGCAGTACTGCTCCATAAAGGGCACTAACAGCTCTTAGAGGGAAGTTAACCAAAAAATAGTTTTAGCTGTTTCGATAGAAAACAGCTAAATAATGTTTAGCTTCAGGTGAAAGAGAAAAATAGCAAGAAGCCAAAACAATATATAAATGTATTTGTAAAAGTAAATAGGAGTAAAAAGTAAGTAGTTCTATGCAGTTTCATAGAACTTCAGAGGCAAAAAGGAACGTGAGGTTACCGACTGCAAATACACTTATGAACCATGTCATTCCCGGGGCCACCAGGCATCCGGGGCCACCAGGCATGCGAGGCCAGGGAAGAGCCATTCACATCGTTCTTCACGTGAGGCCAGGGAAGAGCCATTAATCTGGTTCTTCTCTTTTGTGCAGTAGGCCTGCCTCTATTCTACTTCTGCACCCATTCCTACTTCTTTTACTACTACTAATTATGAGAGTACAACAATATAATACTCGCTGCCCAGGGTCATTGTAAAAATAAAACGAGGATTTAAAGGACGACAGGGCCTAATGGAAATAGTATTTTTATGAGCTTCACTGTGTACTCCACATGGATCTGTTGAAGTCCTACACCCGATACCTGTGAACGTGACCTTATTTGGAAATAGGATCTTTACAGATGTAATCGAGTTAACATCAGGTCATTAAGAGGGGCTAATAATATAACTGGTGTTCTTAGAACAGAAACAAAACCACAGGGAAGCCAGCCATGTGAAGACAGAGGCAGGGACTGAGGTTATGCCTCCGCATGTTAGGGACCACCTGAGGCCGCGGGAGGCCGGCAGAGCCCAGGCAGGCTCCCCCTCCAGAGGCAGAGGGAGCACGAACCTGCTGATACCTTGATGCCGGCCTTTTAACCTCCAGACCTACGATAAAATAAATGTCTGTTGTGTTAAGCCATCCACATGTGGCACTTTGTTACTACAACACTAGGAAATTAATACAGCGTCACAACACGTGCTGCCAACGCCTTTCTCAAAGTGAGGACATCTAGAGTGGGACCCGGGATGAGTGCAGGCTGGGGGCCCCTAGTCGCTTTCTTCTTGAATCTAGGTAAATGTTTCTCTTAATGCAGACAGTTCTTTCTGCAACTACATCATAACCTCAGAAAGAGTCAAAGAAAAAAAAAATCAATGAAAACCTCCTGTCTCCAGCATCCTGTTCCTCCATAATGGGTTCTTTTATCTTAAACAGTAAGCTTTATACTTTTCTGATGAAGATTGCATTTGTAAATTCATCCTGTCATTCCCAGGCATTCACAGCTTGTTATAAACAGTTAGCCAACATTTTAAATGTCCTGTTCAACTTCAAATTGGGCAAAAGTACGGTTGTCAGATCATCGGTCTTCAGCTGCATTATTAAAAAAATACTGTTCCAAATGAGGCTGAAGACAGGGTCTTTCGCTACACGTAAGGATTGTCTCAAAGTGAACATCAATGCATTATTCATGACCCTCTGCCAAATGCACTTCAAGTAAATGACGTACGTGCATCTTCCTACTTTGTCCAAAAGGATTTATAAGCCTCTTATTAACATCTTGCACCTAGGAGAGTGTAAGTTTTTGTCAAATACTTCTTCATCTTCTAGACTCATATCCCATTAAAGAGAGCAAACTATTTTTGCAGCATATTCCATTTGCTTATCATTGTATTGAAATCTCAAGGTTTCTTATAATGAAACGGTCCACACATTGGCACAGACTCACGTAAGAATTGAGATCTATGACCACCAGACTTTAGTATATGATTTATCACTGCTGTTTAGGATGATGCAGAATATAAAGCAGAAGTTGTGCTTCATATCCTCTATTTAGGGAAGCAAGAGTGTCATAGTTAACTATCAACAAGAATTTATATTGCGGTACCTATCAGATGCCCCATGCATACATCACAGCTGTTCACATAATGCCTCTCACAGTGTCAATGGCCGGTGGAGTCTTCAGCAGTCAGTGCAATCACCTGATTAGCAACACACCCAAGAGATGCTCTCTGCTATTTGAAAAAGGCACAAAGTCAGAGATTCTAAAGAAGGGTCCCTTCTGCCCATTAGTGGGCAGTTTTCTACGTACAAACCTTAATCTTACTCTTTATGAAATATGTTCATTTTGCTTAACTCCAATCAGTGGAATAACTCAGAACCTGTTGCCACATGACAGGCCTCAAATGTCTGGAGAGGCGATCTTGCCCTGGTCTTTCTTCTTTTCCCTAGGCCCAGCCTCTCCCATTTCTTCAATCCTTTCTCTCTGAACACATAAAAAGATGGCTGCTGGATTCACAGAAGCTTGCCAAGGCCTTTAGAACAGTTATTATTCATTGGACTCACTTTCAAATCAAAGATATTCAAGCTGCAAAAAAGTCTCTTTATTTCTGCATAGGGAACCATTAAATTACATTCAACTCATGATTTTGTATAATCACGCTTCAAAAGTTAGTTTTGAAACTACTGATCAATTTTCAGGACGACATTATTTAAAAGAGGGGACAAAGATGAACTTCCATAATGGGCAGGATTCAGTCAAGAATTGCATCAGCTACCACATGACTTCCTGACCACCAGGAGTGGTGCAAATGGCTCCTCGAACTCCACAACAAGCTAACCTCAACCCACTAATGGTGCTTCCGAGAACCACAGCTGTCCACTTATCACACACCAGTGGTTTTCAAAATACGTACTCTCCTGATCCTAACAAAGTTTCTACTAGAGAAAGTGGGAAAGAGGGCGGCCACAAGATATTTTTCATGTGTGGAAGGAGCACCGAGGGCAGGACAACTTAGACATCTATTAGATAACTATCCAAATCCTCAGATAGGTAAATTTACACTAGTTTATTCATTCCATTTACCCAAATCACACCTGTTCTGAGTAGACATGAGGAAACAGTAAAGAAAAGCCCAGAACTATACATTACTCCCTCAAAATTCCCTATCAACATGACCCTTACATACATACCCCTAAAAAAAGTGAACATTCACTAAATCATCATTAAGTAAGCAAGTATCAGAAATAAGCATTCGTTTTAATAAAATATTCTTCTACCTACAAGAACTACCCAGAGGATCTGATGAGTCAAAGACCAGGACTGCCTTAATGTAATGACTGTTCAGGTTCAGGTATGGTGACCTGGGAGCCATTCTTCCCAGTCCTGGGCCATTAAGGATCTCTCATTCAGGGCAGAGTTTAAGACCTTCTATGATAGTAGAAGAGCTGATTAATATGACAGTTAACCCAGAGGGTTATTGTCTGGGAATGGGCAGAGAATATTCCACTTGGTCATAGTCTATCAATCCCACTATGATTCAACTAAAATTCATGGAGAATCAAGAGCAGGTTTGTCAGCTGAACCAATGGGAAAAAGCAAAGTCAGTCTTCAAAGACTTGGGGGAAAAAAAGAGGGACTAAATTTGCAGGTCAGGGATGACATAGCACAAATCCCACAAAGTTAACAGACTGCTTTTGACTACTAGGAAGAGGCATCAGGACACAGTGTGTGAGGGGAACCACAATGAGATGCCAGACAAGTTTTAAACCCTAAGTCAGACTTTATTACCCAAGCGAGAAACAAAAGCATTTTTTTTTCAAGTTAAACCTTGGATTTTCAAAATACATGTAAGATCAATTTTCACCATTCTCCCAGGGCTAACATATGAAATATTTGTTGAAAAAAATGGGACTCGGCGTCTGTGGTTCAAGCAGCTAAGGCGCCAGCCACATACACCAGAGCTGGCAGGTTCGAATCCAGCCCTGGCCCACCAAACAATGATGGCTGCAACCAAAAAAAAAAAAAAGAAAGAAAGAAAAGAAAAGAAAAAGAAAAATAGGTCTCTCCATAAATCAAAAAAAAAGAAAAAGAAAAAGAATTCCAAAGGATTAATTTGGAGCCATTTGGGCAACTCTAAACTTTGCCAGTTTAAATTTTTAGGCATACTTTATGTAAAGTATGTTTACTTCATGTAAAACATGTAAATTTTCAAAAACCCAATGTTTTTCTAAGTGGCTGTAGAAGTTGGAATCTACTTGCAGGCTAATGCAATCCCTGGCTTTCATATCTGTCTCACCAATATTAAAACTGGGAGGTTGGTGAAGTTTGCCTTTTGGTAAGGTCTTGTCAAAAGAAGATTAGGGACCCCAACCAGAAATGCTCAGTAAGACAAAGCTCTTTTTATGGGTTCCTTTTCCTCCTCTCTCTGAGGACATCAAGATGATCACAGTATTAGTGGAGAGAACAGAGCAGGTTTGCCACCTGAACCCACGCTACAAAAGCAAAACCCCAATCCTACAAAACTTTAGAAAACAAAGCACAAGGAAAAGAATGCAAAGTGTGCCCTCTATCGGTCCACAGGCTTTAATTGCTGAGGTGGTTGGTTGGCAGGTTGCATCCAGCAACAGGTAAGAAACTAAGACCATTAAGGTGCAAAAACTCTAAAATGTGCTGACATAGAAGTGAGGATCTAGCAGAAGGCCACTTAACCAGAACTGAAGAATGCTAAGCCTTGACTCTGACCATTCTGGGAACTGCCAGTATGATACAACAAGTCACATCAATGCCAGCACCACGTGTGACCAGCTGGAAAATTTCAACAGCTATTTCTAGAACTACGTACATATTAACTGTTTTGTTAATGAGATAAAAATTAGACCATATGAGAAGTTTTAAAGAAAAGCTCTATACTGTGTATTTGTTTTGTACTTTTATAAACTCTTTAGGGGGATGGAGAAGAGAATTTAACAACTATTGTCTTTGAGTAGGGGATTACTTGCCAAGTAATTATTTACTGAAATAAATCTTGAGATAGCGCTTCCAACATGAGCACGTAATGTTAAACATACATATGACAAATGGTTGAAAACCTACACAAAGAAAATAAACTTTTAGGAAACAAATATCTATATGAACTTGAAGCAGCCATTTGGTATCACACTAATTAAGAACATAGACCTACTTCTTTAATATTTCTTAATCTACTAAATGATGAACTTTGGACCACTGTGAGGTTTTAGTGAAAGCACTCGTCATCTCTCCATACCCAAGAAAGAAACAGAAAAGGTTTTCTAATTTTAGAGGCTTTATTTTTTTCAGACAGTCTCATTTAGTGGCCCTGGGGTAGAGGTCAAGTTCATAGCAACCTCAAACTCTTGAGCTCAAGCAATTCTCCTGCCTCAGGCTGCCGAGTAGCTGGTATGATAGGCACCTGCCACAACACCTGGCTGTTTTTAGAGACAGGGTATCACTCTTGCTTAAGCTGGGCTTGAACTCCTGAGCTCAAGCAATCCTCCTGTGTTGGCCTCCCAGAATGCTAGGATTACAGGCGTGAGCCACCACACCTAGCCCTAATTTTAGATGGCAAGAAACCCTGCTCTGAAAAGGTGCTCAGCAGGATAACCTGTGTTTTATAAGTTCTCTTAGTATCCTCCTCTTAACATCTTAAGGAGATAAAATAATTAAGAGATTTTAAGTAAACTATAAAGGGTTTCCCCCCCCAAACAACTAGATAAGAGGGAAGGCTTACCTATAGATTCTCTTTAGAGTAAAAAGAATATTTAACAGCTTTGCTCTAACCTTCGCTGGTTATTCTGATGTGAGTTTAGTGTAAACATTGGTTTATAGCATAATTATGAGTTGTAAGAAGTTCTAAGGCTCAATCATAAAAGTCTCTGGTCTGAAGAACTTCCAAGTGGGTGCAAAGGGGATGTCCTTTTTTAGGTTAATGTTTGTGCCGAAAGCACACTGTGCACAGGAAAAGCCTGTCCATTCAGGGGAATTGGATTCCGGCTCTCCTAACTATTAGTTTTTAAAACATCACATTTCAGCAAGCAGCTCACCTTCCTTATAAGTCAAACAGGTCCTGCCTCCTTCAAAGGGAAATAGAATGTCAGTGTTCCTCCGGAAAACAGTGCACAGAAAGAACTATATGATCTCTTCACATCTACAAAACTTGTTCTGAAATACACACACCCATCTCACGGGTATCATCACATAGTTAAATTATACTAAAGTCTTAAATACAAGAATAACTCAGACTTTTTTCTTGTACCAACTTATCTATGTTACTAAGATATCTTTTTATTTTAGAAAGCAAACACCACTTAATTTTCCTCTAAAATTTTCATTTCTATGAGCAACAGGTTTGAGAATGAGAATTCCTTATTTCCTCCTACTCTAAAAATGTTTTCAATAGAGGTTCGATCCTCCCCCCGAGATTTCCCTACCCTACCCCCAAATCACCTGCTACTTGAGATACTCGATCATTAACAACTCTAGAGATACACACAAATTGCCACCAGTATACTCTGAAATTCTGAAATTATAAGAAACTTCGGAATGCGTGCTGAGCTGTGGATGCTTTTACTTAATCATTCAAACTTCAAGTGTGTGCCAAGAATTCCGGGAAGGCTTCACAGAAGCAGCGGCCTTTTGGAAGCTGGACACGATCTCAAGCTCAAGGACACAAACACATGAAAACACGTGGTCGGCCTGGAGGTGGATCTGGGACAGCTTCAGCATATGCGCTTTCAGGGTGGTGGAAGGTTGAGAACAGGCTGCAGCCAGATGCTGGGGAACCCTGACTGCCACGTGAAAGAGGCTGACCTTTAGCCCGCAGTCGATATGGAGGCCTGGGAGGCTTGGGGTTTATTAGCAGGGAAGGAACATGATCAGATCTGTGGTGGAGAAAAATTAGATGTGGCAGCAGCACCATAAAGGACAGAGCGAAGCAGCAGCAGATGCTGGAGGATGAGGGGTCCATGAGGAGGGCTGAGCTGGGAAATATCACTGGGAATGGAAAGAATGGGATGGATATAAACTCCCCAACTTGGCCCAGCTTGAGCAATACTGAACTGATAGAAGAGACAACAGAGAAGTCCAAGTCCATAGTTGAAGTTCCCAACCTAGGCACTTAGAAACTCCATGAACAGCAATGAGGAACACATTTGGGACAGGGCAGAGAAGATGAATTGTCAAGTTGAGTGTACAGGGGACAGCTGCCCCTATAGCAGTAGCTGGGACATCAGAGTGTAACATGATCTGAAATTCAAGGAAAAAAAAAAAAAGCCGAGGCTAGAGTTGATGGACTCTATGGGGAGATAACCGTTGAAGAAACAAAGATGAGTAAAATCCCCCAAGGAAAAGAATAAAGGTAGAGCAATACTAGTCTGCACCTACTACTCTGGATGAGAAAAGTCAGAGAGCCTGGGCAGAAAGGAGGATGAGGCAATATTCACGTAGTGTCAGGAGCCGGGGGAACAGACTTCACTGGACACAGGCAATATCTGCAGAAGAACCAGGCAGGAATAGAGGATCACAGTGATACTTCACGCAGCACGGAGGTGAGTGTGGACTGTGGAGGGCCATCAGAAAACCCCTTTGAGAAATCTCTGGGTGGCGCCTATAGCTCATGTGACTAAGGCCCCAGCCACACACCAGAGCCGGTAGGTTCGAATCCGGCCCAGGCCTGCCAAACAATGACAACTACAACCAAAAAATAGCCAGGCATTGTAGCAGGCACCTGTAGTCCCAGCTACTTGGGAGGCTAAGGCAAGAGAATTGCTTAAGCCCAGGCGTTCAAGGTTGCTGTGAGCTATGATGCCACAGCACTCTACCCAGGGTGATAGCTTGAGGCTCTGTCTCCAAAAAAAAAAAAAAAAAGAAAGGAATCTTTGCACCTTAAGCTTGATTTTGCTGTGAATTAAAAAAAAAGCTTAATTGCAAAAGCAAAAGCTTTTAAAGCTGAATTTTTCTATTATTTTTGGTAACTTGCAAGTAACTTGTTAACTCGGAAGTAATGAAATTTGTTTTTTTTTTTTTTTACAAACCATTAGGATTTTTAAGTTATCATAATTGTATTAGCTAAGATCTTCAACTTTACTAGGACTGGTAGTAATGAGTACACTTATCTTATAATTGATTCGTAGATAACGCTTTTGTTTCCCCATAAAATTGATAGATTTGTCCCAATGTTATCTTCAATGATTATGTCAATGTTTTGCCTCTAGTTGATGTTCTGTAAATATTCATGGAATAGAGGAGCCTGAAATAAAATAAATAAAGAAAAGGAGATCCTTTTGGTAAAAGGGCAGAGGTAGAAGGCAGACTGTGACAGAATCAGAGGGAATGGAACAGGATTTCCAAGCAAGAGAAGGGAAGGGTGGAAGTGAATAAAGGGAGAAGAGATCAGAAAGGAATCTGAGGACGCAGGGAGGTGAATGTCGGGATTGGAAAGGAAGAGCAACATGCTGAAAAAGAAGGCAGCTGATGGAGAAAAGGCCCCGGGAGAGGAGGACGGGTGGAGGAGGTGGAAGGCCGCCCACGGAGAGTCAAACATGCTCTTTCTCCCCTCCCCCAACTTATCATCCTGAGAGAAAGATGAGAAAAAGGAGAGAAAGGAGAATTTGTTCTGAATACCCAATTCTCTACAATCATACCATCCCCTTGCCACACTTTCTACACGTGCACAGATGTACACGTGAGTATACACATCTTAGTATGTATTATATACATTACATATGCACTTGGGTATTAGCACCTTATGTATTCCAGCTGAAAATATGTAAATTTACAAGTATAGACAGGCAGCACTGTCTTCATCTAAAGATCAACCCTTGATCACTGCAATTCATGAGAAACTAAACCTCATGTTATCTTGAGAAATATTGAAAATGTAACACTATTGTCATCTCAAAGCTTACCAGCTCCTTTTTAGAAAGGGGGTGATCAAGCATTATATCAAAACACAATTAAATGCAAATGGGGTGGGGGAAGAAGGGAAGCGGGGGCTTGGTAAACTCTCATCTAAGGTGCAGGAAGTAAAGGTGTACCGCACACCCCTTTGGGTAAAGGGCTCAAATACAACTTGAACTTTACCAAAGAAATGCAAATAATGTAGCCTAATCATTTGCACCCTCGTGTTAATCTGAAAGTTTAAAAAAGATGTGTCTGGTATCTATTTCCTTCACTTGGAATGGAGAAGACGACCTTTTCCAGGGAAGAAAAAATGTTTTAAAGGCAGTCAGTTGGAAGGAAAGAGGTCTAAGTACCCTGGATAATCCACGAACTGGCCAGTTCGTCTGCAAATGCATCAAGAAGTGGAGTTTTGCATTAAGGAATCAGTAAGTGTCATTTCCAACTTGTGATGTCTGCAAATATTGGATTCTATCCAAGTTGGATTTTAAAAGCAGATAAAAATAAAGCCGGCGTCCTAAGGGAATGTCACCTATCCCGAATCACTTCTGAATTTCAGTAGCAAAATATGCTGTTGATGTGGACCCAGCAACTTGCCCATCTCCCTGCATTAGTAAGACACTGACTAGCAAAATTTCTGCGATTATGCGGGGAAAACAGCAGTCAAGAAAAGAAAGAACATGTTTATGTTGCAAAGTTTAACATCACATCAGCTTTTCTGAAATACTTTGGAACCTAAAACAAGCCAGCATACAAAATGCATTTTGTAGCATTTAAGTGTAGGTTAATATATTCCATGTGCCCTCTTGTATTTTGAAATAGCCCAAGAAATAAATTCTTTAAATGTACTTGTAAAAAACAAATCCCTTCATGAAATTTTTTAAAATACAAACACGAATTAATTTAGCTCTATAACATTTAAGAGAGAATGTTTCTGTCTTTTCCAACCTCAGTTACCAGAAACGCACCATGCCACTTGTGACGAACCCTTCATTTTCATGGGATAAGTCAAATCTAATTTTGTGGAAAGGAGAAATTATGGAGGAAGGAGAAGCTAAGGCTTCAGTATAGAAAAGGCTATGGCAGGAAACACTTGCCACAGCATGCCCCCTACCCTCAGGCCACCAGAAACACCAAGTCCATGTTTGGAGTCTTGCTGTTTTTAGAGTGTTTTCTCTAGAAGTCTGTATAAATCCATTGTTAAAATAGGACTCGACATATAAACAGAATAAAGGAGATACAAGATTAAGTCATTACATATCAGGCTCAAGAAATTCCAGGAGACCACAATAAAGTTATGATGTGTCTATTCACTTTTCAGTAATTCAGCTTGAAAAGAGGCTTACAAACATTACAAACATAAACGTCACCAACTCGTTTACCATATAAATAAATCATGAGGGGTTTCAAGAGAGACACAGACAGTAGGGGTTAACAGTCACCAGTAATGATTATATTCTGAAGTGGGGCTGAGGGAGCCAACAAATCTTAATACTGTTACATATAGACAAAACATGAGTCGTCAATCAGCTTCAAAACGTTGGCAGGTGTCTCCCCTCTAAAGCGATAGCCACAGAGAAAACACACTACTGAGAAGGACTAATTGAAAAACTTTCTGCAGCCGGGCCCCATTTGTGATTAGCAAATGCATTTTTATTTTATGGTTTAGTTTTCAAAATAAGTGGAAGAAGATGTGGTAGGTGACCAGCGTTGTTCATGATGGTTCTCCCGGACAGAGTTTTGTCCAAAAGTAGAGAGGGTTGACATGCTATTTTCTCAATCCTCTGGCTATATTTCAAAGTAAAAATAGAGAGTTAAATGATATATTTGCTCTCTATTCCAGACTGGAGGCAATTGATTTTAACTGACTAAATGATCTGATCTCTGCCAAGACTTTTATTTCATTAAGAAAATGATATTATAGAGCATCTGAGATCATACAGCAGACTAAGTATAATGCTCAAGGAGTTCTGAGAATGCTCCACAGTGAAGGTTTGATTATTTGCAGATGGAATATAAAGAAAAAAGAAAAAAAGAATCAGGTCCCAAGGGTAAGCCTAACCAGTCCTGGTACCACTGCTGCCTACATCATAGCACAAAGCCAAGAAAATAAGTAATCTCTGAAGCCACAACACCTTTTATTAAAGTACCAATCACTTTTCTTGCTTGAAAATATTTAACTGCCACTATCCCAAACAAAGAGGAAAAGGGGAAATGTTGGCACCACAATAGGCTCTAGCATGTCAGCTGTCGCTGCTGACATGATTTAGCTAGTGGTGGAGCGTTCACCAAGGAACTAATTTAAATCAATCTTTTTTGGGGGAAGGCCAATTGTTTGGTATGCACGACAATTGGTGCTGGATCAATCACTGGACATGAGATCAATTAAAACCAGCTTAAGTTTGTGAAGAGGGACAATTCACACAACTTGAGTTAGATCTCTCTTCATGTCAGTCCTCCCACAATACAATCCTTAAGCTTCCTTGCAAAGTAGAAAAGCTACTATCACCCTATACTGTCTGGCCAGCCCTTTAAGTAGTTCCACTTTTAATTAAAAACACAGTACACCCTTTGTTAGCACAGATAGTGTGGTCACTTTTAAGGACCACAGTTGTTTTAGCCAGAAACTTGGGCTTGGGGTAGGAAAATCTGTTGAGAAAAAAAAAAAAAACTTTGATAGAATTTTTTATGCTCTTTCCAATTTACGTGTACTTGAAAACATTTGAATTTTATTAAATTAAAGGGTTGGTTTAGCAAAAGTTACGACTGCACACTTCAGAGTTGAGTCTCTACATCTCACCGCTGGTGGCGGTGGATGATAATCATTATAGGAGACTTTACTAAAGCAAGGTTTGAAATAAATAGGTTGTCTGAGATCCTTAGGAGGGTGTGGGCAGAACCCTGAGCGATGGCACTGCAGTATCGTTTCTGGCCGCAGGAGTGCTGTAATGTCATTCTCCAAACAGCATCTCCGCATTAAGTTCTACTGAAACAATATGCTTGATTCTTTCCCACTCAACCACAATGGAACAGGCAGTGTGGATCCGAAAGCGATCACTTGAATTAGCAAGTCATCCAATAAACAAGAATTCGGCAGTGGGTTTTAGACATTTCTATATTTTGCAAACTTTGAGTACTTCAGTGTTTTCAACTAAATAGACTGCAGTTCTGCTTACAAGAGAAGGAGAAGCCTCTCCAAACACTTTTGACCACAGTGTAATCAAAAATTGCCGGCTCTGCCGAAGAGTACCTCGAAAGAAAATACCAGGGTGGAAAAGGAGCCCTGGGGAGAGGCGGGGAGGAAAGATGAAAAGAGACTCTTCCAAGACAAGTATGGATCGCATACTCTCATGGCCTCTGGGAAGAAATTTCTCCCCAGTATTTTGTTGTGTGTTTGTAGAGTAATTTCTGAAAAGCAGCAACATTTTCCAAATGTCATGAACGAGAGGGGGAGGGGCATGGGGGGTCCTTCTTACAAACCGCAGCGCAGGAACATACACAGCTACCTTCCGAGAGCAGAGACTGCAGAAGCCGCACGCCAGGAGGTATGAGCGCTGCCCTCAGGCGGGCCAACCTCTAGCTCTACCTGGAGCCGAGCACAGCATTGACCGACGCCCCTAAAGCCCTGAAAAACTAAGACTCAAAAACCCCTCTCCAAAGTCTTGGTGTAGGACCGGAGATTACATAAAATGAGTTATAAAGGAATCACATCACAGGTCGAGTGAGATGTTTATAAGGGGGCAGAGTGGGGAGAATCAAGATCTATGCATCTTGCAACAAATTCTAACTGCGCAAAAGTTTCAGCTGCTGGCCGAAGACAGCTCTCTCCAGGTCCTGCTAGAAGCCGCGCACCTTCCCTGCGCTGGTAATTCAATGCGCGTGTGCTTGTGAGTGGTTTGCCTGTAAATCCCCCAGACCACCTAAACTGTACCATTTTAGGGAGCACTTTCCCTAAAATGCAGCTGGGTTAGGTGCAGCCCCAGCAGGGCTCATAGGCAGAAATACACACACACACACACACACACACATCTGTGAGAAACTAGTTCTCTGCAACCGTCCTGGAGGCTTCCACTCGCCTTTTCTGCTGCGCACAAAGTGAGCAGAGGAGGAGCGGTCAGAAAGCCGCAAGTGAATTTCATTGAGCACAGAATTCTTTATCCGAAATAGCTGCTTTTGAGGGAAGCAAATGGAAACAGCAAAGTGGGGAATGTTTTAAAAACATCACTCCGCAGGAGAGCACTCCCCCTGGAAACCTGCTTCTGAGTTGCTACTCATTCAGAAAGTTCCCGTCTCCTCTCAGGTACCAGAAAGAGATCAGTGTTGCCCTTTTCCTGGAAAGGCAGGTCCTGCCCGTGGACTTAGTACGCCTTCCCAGCTCCCAAACACACACACACACACACACATACACACACGCACACGACGTTAGGCTGTGTCCAAAATGATCTGAGGCTGGGATTTGGGGCGCACGTGGGTGGGAAAGGTAAAGACAGATCAGCTAGAAGGGCGATGGTCAAGAGGACAAAAGAGAAAGAAGAACAAGAAAATGGATGCTGGATAAGAATTGCGACCTAGAGAAGAGTTCAGGAGAGTCGGCGCGGCGAGGAATGCGGGTGCTGACCGCACGACGTGGCCCCGAGCGCCAGCTAGACGCCGGACTCTCAGGTCTCCCAGCGTGTCTCGCTCGGGCTTCGCCAGCCTACTGGGGACTGAGCGTCCAGTAGTGTTCCCGGGACCCTAAAAGTAAAGAGTGGTGGACCCCCGGAGCTGCGGTGGAAAGCACATCCGGCCTACCTGCGCACCCGGAACGAGGGCGCGAGTGAGCACCTCGAGCACACCCTCCCCGGACCCCCGCACCTTTAGCCGAGAGGGACCCACCTCGCTTACTACGTCTCCATCGGTTGCCTTGGCAGTGGCTGTAATCCATACAGTTCAGAATGATGAGGGCAAAGGAGAAAAGGCGAAACTGCATCTGGGCGGTCGGGCGGGAGAGAGACGCCTCTCAAATTCGGGGAACTGAAGGGCTCACCCAAGGAGCCCGCGCCGGCCGCGCTGCTGGGGAGGACCCGGGGGAGTCGCCACTAGCCCCGGACCGCACCGGTCAGTTCGCTACAATCAGCATCTCTGTGCCGTGAACCTGAGAGATGAGGAGAGAGAAACAGGGTGGGAGGTGGGTGGAGAGAGTCCAGGAGAGGCAGCTGCGCCTTCGCGCATCCCAATTTAAAGGAGGGAGGGAAGGGGGAGCGAGCCCACTGCCTGGCACGAGCTGCGGAACAGCCTAATCCCGCGCGCGCAGCTGCGGACTCGGAGAGGAAGGTGATTACAATCAGTGAATTAGCAACCTCTGCCGAGCTACAGGCGCCCAAGGAAAGAACCAAGGATCGATGTGTGGGCGCTCCGGAAAAGCAAAGAGCTCCAAAGGCACTGAAAGCGCTGGGTTAAAAGAGCGCTCTTGGGGTCTTAGGGCCCCCGGCGGGGTGCCCAAGCCGCCCGGGTGCGGCTGCCGTGTTGCGGGTCGCCTACCGTGGGCACGTAGGACTCAGGCGGCGCGGCGCTCCATCCCGGGCTCGGCACGCGAGCCGCTTGGTTAGCACGTGGGCTGGGGAAAAGTTTGCCGATACCGGCCGGGAGCTCCAAGGAGCTCTGGGATTCTGGTGGCTGCTGCGGAGACCGCGGGCGCTGAGGGTCTTTCCGGCCAGCGGGGCCAGGCAGGAGCGCCGGGGAGAGGGACCGTCTGTAGTCACTGGGATGCTCTGTCCCCGCCGCGAGTGAGATCCCGGGCGAGGGGTGCGCCTGCCCCGACTCTGCGCCGGGTGCAGTTGTGCCGCTGCTTCGGTTCTCTACACGTTCGCGTCACAGCTGAAGGTTTCTCGCTTTCCAAGCTGTAGAAGACCGCAGGCTCCGGGGAGGCCGAAGTGATCGGAAGGGATGTGGAGAGCGCACTTTCCGAGGGAGATGCAAACCAGCGGGGCTCGGGATGCTTCTATAAGTAGGTGGTGCTGTGGTCCAAGGCATCGAAGTCCAGGCTGCCTGGGAGTTCCTGGGTCCTAAAGCCAGAAGTGCCCGCGTTTCCCTGAGGTCCTAAAGAACGCTGACAGCCTACGGTGAGCCCAACTCCAGACAAATCCCCTCCGGGGTTTCCAAGAGAGTGTGACTAAGCTGAAGAGTAGCCTGGGTCAGGGGCGCCCCTGAACCCCGCTGTTCACCCCAAGGCGTCCTCTCTGGAGCTCCCGGGTCGATTCCAACCTTGACAACAACCTTCCTGCAGGGGGATGTGACTGAAGCTCTCGGGCCTTTTCCTAAACCCTCTTTCCTGGCCGGGACTGCTGGTCCTGACAAGCACTGTTGGAGCGTGAGCGCTATGCCTCACCTCTGCCGCTTGTTAATTTACATCAGTTTGAGGAGATGGCTGTTTCCAAATAGCATTTGTTTATTCTCCCTCAGAACTGTTATTTCTTGACTTTGTTTATCCTCTAGGAAAACTTGTAAACCCCCTGCAATCCCGTGCCTGCAGTACTCAAGAAACTGGGACCGTGATTCTTTAAAGAAAATTTTACTTTCCGCTAAAGTTTATTATTATTATCATCATTATTATTATTAAGCCTCCTCCTTCCTCTTCCCAATTCCAGAGTCTCTGAATTAAAGTTTTAGATGCCTTGAGTTTGGGGAAGTACTCCGTTTAACAAAATGTCCCATTTAACACACAGGGTGCTACCCGACTTCTTGCTGGTGAAATCTTCTGCCTTGCACCCAGAACTCTGGAAAAGAGTGTATTTACTCTTAGGCAAAGGATAAGAATTTATACCGCTAACCACGGTGGTTCGGATGACTAGCTCTAGATATGCCTACAGGTACCATGTTATTATGATAGCATTGTATAGTATTTAAATTCCCTTTTTCTATTTCTTCTGTTTCAGGCAATGTTCAGAAATTTGGCATTTGAAGATAATCATGTTCATTAACCATTCCATTATTGCCTATCCACATTTTTTACAGACATCATTATTACACACCAATACCTCTGTGCCGAGAATTTCACTGTTACTCCTTTGATGCATGCCTGAGATCACTCCAGTAAATCTTGAGTTGAGGTCACTGGTCCCATTTATTAGATAAGAAAATCCAGCCTGAGACTGGCCCACAGGGCACGAATACAGTTGACAAACCCCACTGCAGGAACAGGGGATCTGCCTGGCTCAGCTTTCTGAGTCCCTGATGGTTATCACAGAGTTTGGAATCGATTGGAAACGTTTCAGCCTAGGGAGTGACCCTGTCTTTGGCATAATAGCTTGATATTCCTTGATCATCTTGATATGATGCTGAATATGTCTCCAGCATCATAAATAGTACTTCCTCCTGAATATAGGCACACATACATCCAGTAAATGTATTGATCGCGCTTACAGAGGAGCTAAATCCATGTGAGAAAAAGAACGACTTCTCTAAATAAGCCCCCTGCCTTCCTGTACAGCTTCGAGATCCACTCAAGATCAATGGTTATCAGTGTCCTTTAAAATATTTAAAGGCAAAAATAAACACAAGAACAAGCAGCTCTAGCTTTACCATTAATCGTGTGGGTTGCTTTGGGCAATTTTCTGGATCTCAGTTTATTTCTTGGCTGTTTCTGGAAGTTGGACCAACGTCTCTCTCGCCTCTACCATGTACTGGTTTACAATCAGTCCTCTAGTTCATTGGGAAGTTTGTTATAGAGTCTAACCAGGGTGAGGATAAACTCACAGGGATGGATCTTCCATGTGGAAAGAACAGAGCTTGCCACTGTTGTCCTGCGTTCAGCTTACAGGCCACTTCCAACCTTATCCCGTCAAAGATAACTGTCCATGATTTTAATCCTTTGGGTTGCACAGTTGCTTTTTTTTTTTAACCAGAGATACTTTTCAGTTTAGTGAACCCCTAGATTCAGTTCATGAAAAGGAATTTTAAAAGCGCCACTTCTATGGAAAATTGGTCAATGTGTTTAGTAAGACAAAAATAGGCTCTCAGAGGAGAGAAGATTCCTAATTCCCTCTTCTGCTCCCTCCGGTCTGTCTCTGTCTTACAGAGCAGCAGTGACCCTCAAAACTCTGTCACACTTCGTTTTCACACCTAATCGCTTTGGGGACAATTTGTTGATAATGCACAACTTTTTTTTTACATTCACTGAATACTTCTGATTTCAAGATCCCAGGAATGTTCTTGCTACTAAAAAAACACAACCCTCGCGGATCCTAAACTATCATTAACTTTAATCCCATATCTCTGCTTCCTTTCACTTCTAAACTCTGAATGTGGTGTTATTGAGTCTCACAGCTTACAGTTTCTCCCTCTTGGAGACTCGATGGACTTTTTCTTCAAACTGAGTTTTTATAGCGGTTTCATTAAGCTGGCTTTGTTAATAGACTTGTTTACAGAGGAGCATACCAAGGGGGTGGACTCCGTACCACTCAGTGCTGATAGGGAAGGTCTGGGGGGTGATGTTATACAGCTGAGAGGCAACATTAGCATTTTACTTTTATAACTTGCAGTTCATTCATTCCGCTCAAAATTCAATCATTACAAAGGGCATACGGGGAAAATGCAACCTCTCTCCCCAAGTAGCCAGTTCTCCTCCTTAGAGATAATCAACTATTATTGTATAATTTTCTAGGTCTTGAGTATACAAAGATATTTTATGCTTATCAAGCAAGTAATTTGGTAAGTTTTTTGCTTATCAAGCATAGAGAAAGGGAAGAATATATTGGTATATATAACATATTCTTTCATATATATCTACTTTCTCTCTTTTTTGCAATTAATACTGTATTTACTAATCTGCACCTTGACTTTGTATTATGTGTCTTAGAGTTCATGTGGCATCAGTTCCTAGAGAACTTTCCTCTTTTTTTTTTATACAATCACATCTCAATTCATTGTGTGGTTCTATTAAGCCAGTCCCTTACTGATGTTTAGATTGTTTTCATTTTTTCTCTCATAAGCAATGCTTCATTTAACTTTTTCATGGGCCATTTTACCTCTGCATTATAAATTTTAAAAGTGAAAAAATGGAACACATAGTTGGGGAGTATGTGTGTGTGGCTTTATCAATTTTTTGTTTGTTTTTGGGGGGGCAGAGTGTCACTTTGTTGCCCTCAGTAGAATGCTGTGACGTCACAGCTCACAGCAACCTCCAACTCCTGGGCTTAAGCAATTCTCTTGCCTCAGCCTCCCGAGTAGCTGGGATGACAGGCGCCTGCCACAAGGCCCAGGTATTTTTTGTTGCAGTTATTGTTGTTTAGTTGGCCAGGGCTGGGTTTGAACCCTGGGTACATGTGGCTGGTGCCATAACCTCTTTGCTACAGGCACCAAGCCTGTTTTATCATATTATGATGTATGAAAATGCCTGCCTCCATAGATACCAGCGGACACTTTTTGATGTTTTGATACTCATGGGCAAAAAGTAATATCTCTGTATTAATCTGTATTTTCTTTTCCATGAACTCTCTGAAGATATAACTTGTCTCTTTTTCTATTGTGTTGTTGGCGATTCACTTTTGTTTTACAGACTATACATGGATCAATATATATTATCTTTTGTGATTTGAGTTGTAAATATTTTTTCAAGTTTCCCATTTGTCTTTTTACACTTTGATGTATATTAATATATCAAAAATATTTAAATAGCTTTATGTAGTACAATTTGCCAGTCTTGTCTGTTATAGCGTCTCAGTGTTATCCATGAAAAATCTTTTCCCCATGCCTTTTTTAAAAAATTTTCATTTGGGAGTTTTCTAATACAATTTTTCTCGTGGGGGGGGGGACTTAAACAACATTTATTTTCTCACAGGCTCCAGGTCCACGATCAAGGGCTATCTGGGTTGGTTTCTGGTGAGGGCTCTCTTCCTGGTTTGTAGACAGATGCCTTTTTGCTTTGTCTAATATATATTTTTTTGGTGTTAACAATCATGGTATAATAGCGATGTTAGGAACGTACCGTGGGAGCTACAGTAGAATAGATTTAAATTTCTCTGAATCTTTAAGTATTTATGCTCATGTATTTGGCTGACTTTGGCACCAATTCTTGTTTTCATTAGCTAATTGATTTAGAGTTCTCTTATCTTTTATGTGATCTGATATTCACATTCTCAGATTTAAAGTTTGCCACAATCTTATTATTCATTGCCGATATTTGTTGATGTTGCATGCTCTCTTCCAACCTAGAATTTATTTTTTAATAGCTTGGAGACAAATGATGGCATTTTTGCCATTGTGTCGATACTGATAGTATAATTTTTTCCTGTGGGATAGAATGTCTATTTTGCTGGTTGGGTGCGATAGCCTATACTGGTGTATTGTATTTTGTATTTTGTATGAAGTAATTTAATTAATAAGAAGGATCTTCAACAAGGTCACTGACCAGTCTTTATCCAGGCTAATTTGTTGTTTTTAAAAAGCCTCATCATAATCACTTATTTAACATTTGAAAAATGTGTAAATATTTGACTCCTCCAAATGTTAACGCTGTGCTCTGCCTCTTGAGAACTTTTCTGTAGACTGATGTGATAAGGCCTATTTCTCATTTTACCCTCCACCCCTGTGGAAGACATCCAGGGAGCAGTTTTGTCGACTTCAAAGGAAGTCCAACACAGCGGAGCTCAAAGGAGAAAACTCAAGATCGGACCAGAAGTTTTAAAATCATTTCCCTCATTTGATCTTGTGTGCCCTGAACTCTTTTGAGCTAAAATAATATGTGTCATTTTCACTCTTGTTTTGTGTGGATATGACTGCTGGAAGGAAGTTTTAACTATACCCATCTAGTGAGAGATATCCAAAGATTCTCAGCTATCTTAAGAATGAGGGCTCAGGTGACTCAGCGCCTGTAGCTCAGCGACTAGGCTGCCAGCCACATACACCGCAGCTGATAGGTTCAAATCCAGCTTGGGCCTGCCAAACAACAACTACAACCAAAAAAAAAGAATTAGGACTCAAGGATGGATGTCTGCTTTCACTGTGTTTGTGGATAGTCAATCAGCTATGCTAATGGAAATAAACAACAGAGCAGGTAATCCCTAAGGACAGGGAAATATCCTTCCATAAAGTGTTTTTAATACAAGTATCCAAAATAGATGTGTGTCTCCTAAGCACTTGGTTAGTCTTTAACTTCTGGTTATTATGAATCACGTTACTGCTGGAGAGCAAATTTGTGTCTCGCCTTCGGCAAATGTATAAAAATTTACATTATACATTCAATGTGCTCGTTTCATTTTTTGCTCTACTTCAAGTTATTTTCCCTTTACCATATTTTCCTCACTTATTGCAATGTATTTTACTTTGCAATGTATATGATATATATTTCTAGAAGCTATTTTAACCTTGGAATGATTTGGACACTTTTTCAAAGATAATAGAAAAATACATATACACAAGTCAGAGAACTGATATGGAAGTTCTTCTAGTGGCTGAATATGTCTATTTAATCCAGAAGTGAAGAAATAAATATCAGTTGGGTTTATCGATCAACTAGGCCCGCTAGGAGATACACTCAAGCCAATATTCCAATTATCACCTAATCTTCATAAGCCCCAGTCTGGTGGACCAATATGACATTTTGCGTTTCAGGAAATTAATGTCAATTTAAAGCTAAATCCCAGTAGTCCTTCAAACTCTGGTTATTTCCCCCTTCCCAAGAACACAGTGAGCTGCACAAATGGCCCTGTGTCCTGCTGGGGAAAGCCAAAAGGAAAACATCAACAGCGAGGATGCTAGTTCCAGAGATTTGATGTCCTCTTCATTTGAAGAGCTCTGGGGCTGGGATTGGAGCTGTGACTCTCTATTGTGGGGACTCAAGTTATACTTCTGTAAGCCAGACTGAAACTTTTTCTGTTATACAAAACCAGTAAGACAAGGCTGCCCACCTAGTTCAATCCTAGGGAAAAAGTAAGTGATAAATACCAGCTATAATCATATGACTAGTTCCAAAAACACAGGCTATAGTAGTTACAAGTATTTCTGCCTTGATTTGATATGAATATCAAATAGCAGTATTTTTTTATCTCCTACTCCTCTATGTAAAATAAGATAGGTTAACTGTAGTCGACATTACTCTCAATATTTAAACTATAAAATAGGAAAGAGTGAGCATGACTCAGCTAAAAGAACAAATACTACGCCAGGACAAATGAAGGGGCACATGAGGCTTTGTATATCCTCTTTGGGGAATCAGGTCAATATGTTTTTGGGTGGATGAGTGTACCATGTTATATGAAAGAAAATAATTGCTTTTTTTAAAATTTGGGAATACATGTGGTTAAAAGAGATATGTATTGGATGTCAGAGACGCATCACTGTGGTTTGTACCATGTCACCCAGGTTTAGTTGGCTACTGTATTTCCCACTGGGAAATTTCCCCTGCTCTTCTTGACGCACAGAGAACCCAGGGTCCCAGCTCAATGCCCAGTCATAGAGTCAACGGCATTCCCCAGAGCCCTCTATAAACCGCCCTGTTGCCATCACACTATGGTGGCTGGGCACGTTTGCTTCTCGAACATGCTGGTGATACAGCATTTGACTTCCTCAGCTCCTCTCTCCTCTGCATAAGATCTGATTCTTGTAACAAATCCATTCTCTGTAATACCTAATGACTCTGACCCCCTGACGGAACTTCATGAATGATACAGATAGCATCTATTGGTTTTCCACTATCAAAAATGAAAACGTATCCCCTTCTCCTCCTGCTTCTTCCCTGCACAACATCTTCTCACCCTTCAAATATGATTAGGTCAATATTAAGTGGTCCTCATGCACTCAGTACTAAACTGGAACTACTCGATCAACATTATGTGCACATACAGAAGTAAAACTCAATGAAGATATATCAGGTGGGAGGGAGAAGGGGGACGGGTAAATTCACACCTTACAGGTATCATGCCCACAATCTGAGTGAGGGGCACACTCATAACTGACCTAATCTGTACAAAGCAAACTGGGTAGCTGAAATTGATATATTCCCACAATATTATAAAAGAAATGCCCCCCAAATATTAAGTGGTTCTATTATCGTTACTAAATATGTTATTCCAAGCTGAGTTCCATGGATTCAACTGCGACTACAGTGCGCTATGCAACGTTTTGTTTTCTTCCTCTGGAGTTAACCACGTACTTGTTTTCTCCTTTGCAGAATCCTCTGTGACGTACCAGAAATTCAACTCAGGCTCTCTTCTGGTCATTTAAATCACCTCTTAATAACACCACGTGGGCCCTCGATTTCATCTCAAAGTCCCTCTTGAATGTTCTGGCATGCTCCAGCTGGAATAGCTAACCTTCTGCCTGTACACACTTGTCATGCTGGGATTTGCCTTCACCTTCCTCCTGAGGACGCCCTTTCCCTCTCACCTGTGTGGATTTCCTATTTTCTATGGCTCATATCTTCCTCTTTCTCAGTTAATCTTATTCTTTTATTGCAGTGTAGGACTTTCTCCAAGAGTTTCCTAAAAATCTTGTGTCGGGATAAATGTTTTGAAACTTTGCCTGTCTAAAAATGTTTCCATTCTACCCTCACAACTCGTTGTTCAGCTAGGTATAAAATTTTAGATTGAAATCATTTTCCTTTAGTGTTTTGAAGACATTTCTCTTTCCCATATTGTTTTTCATAAGTTCTCATTGCTGATTCTTTTTTATATTCCTATCTGTAGTCTGTTCCAGAAGCTTAGAGGTCTGAAATGTCACTAAAAGTGCTTTGGTATGGATCTTTTTTCACTAATTTTTCTGGGAATTTAATGGCCTTTCATTTGTTTGCATTTCAAGAAATTTACAGGGTTCAAGTGTTTTTTGTTACATGGATGAACTGTGTCATGCTAAAGTCAGGGCTTTTGGTGTATCTGTCACCAAGCTGATGTACATTATACCCAATGAGCAGAGTTTTATCCCTTACCCCCTACACCCTCCTCCTTTCTTAGTTGTCAGTGTCTATTACACTACTTTATGGTCATATGTATCCATCATTTAGCTCCCACTTACAAGTGAAAACATGTGGTATTTGCTTTTCCATTCCTGAAATACTTTACTTAGGATAACGGTCCCCAGTTCAAACCTGAAAATTCATCTCCTTTAGTTCTGGAAATATTAAGTTGCTTTATGAATGCCTTTTTTTCTTTCATTTTATCTCCTCTTTTTTTTAAAAAATATCTGTTCAACTATTGAACACTATAAAATTGTCCTTTAATTTCTCTACATTTTCTCTCCTATTTTTCATCTCTTCCTCTTTTTCTCTTCTACTTTTTGGAATATCCTCTCAACTTTCTCTTCCAAGTCTGCTAATGCATTTTCCACTTCTTTTCTCATTTTCTTTTAATTCTGAGAGGTTTTTTTTTATTTCTAAACATTTCTTGATGTAGCCTCTGTTTCTTCCAAGTTGCTTTTGTCTGTGTTTGTTTTCCTGTTTATCTTTCATCTTTGAGCATTTCCTTGGTACTTGGTAAATCTTCAATATTTGCTTATTTAAAAGAGACATAGAAAGCTGATTAAAAACTCTAGAACTTGGATGATGCTTTTCAACTTGAGCTTTACCATATGCTAAAAATGGACCATAAGTAAACTGACTGAGACATTTATTTGAGGAATCGAAACATAATTTATTTAATTACTTTCAATAGGGCTGGTCAAATTTTTCAGAGAAAACTTTGCCAGTATTCTGCAAAAAGGTTAACTGCTGGAGGAACAGGGAGGGTGGGGGTAGACAGGTTTATTTTATTTTTTCTTCCTTATAGTTTCTACCCCTTTTGAAAATGATATTTTACTTAAGATTTAGTGGATTTTAAGAAAGAGAAAAATTGGAGGTATTGTTGTTTGTCTTCATGTGTCTTTCCTTTATTCATTCAGAAAATATTTATTAGAGTCCTTTCTAATGTCACAGGTGCTGAGGACTCAGGGTGGCATGAAAAAAGGAAGACGAGATCTTTGCCCTTATCTCACTGACCTCCAACTGGGAAGATTTTAAAAATAACAAGGAACTAAATAAAAGTTTAGCTCTGTTTCACAAGGCCTTTGTTTTTTCTTAAATCTTTTTATCTTGATGAAATCTTTAAAAGTCTCAAATAGCCTCTTCTAGGTATCACTAATTATTTAAATTTTATTGCATTTGCTTTATCATCGACTTTGTACAGGTACATATGTTTTTTACAAACCCTTGATGAGTAAACTTTAAACATAATCTATTACAAACAAGTCAGTGTGTACTCCCTGAGAGCAAGAACATTTGTCTATATAACTTCAATATTATGAAAATTTCATTTTTGCTCCAATACTATCTAGTCCAGGGTCTATATTCAAACATTCTGAGTTGTCCAATGTGTCCAATAAGTTGTAAACTGCTTGAGAAAAAGTTATAAACTACTCATTCCCCAGATGAGGACTGAATCCAAAATCATGTATTATGTCATGCCTCATTGCCCCTCTGTCTGGAACTTCTCCTCCGTCTCTGTCATTTATGGCCTTAATATTTTTGAGCAGTCTATTTTTTTGTTAATGTCCCTTAGCTTGGCTTGTCTGATGCTTCCTCATGGTCAGATTGCAGTTATGCCCTTTTCTAGGAGAAAAACTATGAAATTGATCGTGTGCCCTTCGTAGGGTGTCATATCAAAAAGAACATAATCTAGTCTGTCCCGTCATATCAAAAAGAACAGAGTGCTGATTTGTTCCATTACCCAGTACTTGGGTAAGAGGTTGTCTGATCAGGATTTTATATGGTAATGCCACTAATTTTTCCCTTTGACATTAATGAAAAATAAGAGCAGAAAACAGAAAGAAAAGATCAGGTATAATGAAGCCTAGGCCCGCACTTTCAGAGAAAAGACTTCTAGATCCCAGGAATGGCAGTTTAGATTAATTGAACCAACCCTCCTGCTGAAAACAACTAAAAATGCTGAACATAATAAGCATCTTCCCAACAGCTACAAAGAGCTATTAATATAGTAAGGAAATAACAGGCCAAACAGGAACTTTGGAAGATAAGTGAACACAAAAGCCACTTTCATCCTGAGGGTATTTGCCCAACTTAGAAATTTTCAATTTTAATTTTCTCAAAAAAGGGAAAGTCTCTTTTGGGAGAAAAACTAGAAGTTCGTATCCAGGATGCATACGAGTCCAACAGCTGTACCCACAACCCCAAGGAAGCTCACTCATAAAACCAGCCCTCTTCACATTGCATATCCCGTATTCACGCCATCTAAGTGGTGCAGGGACCCCAAAGCACTGAGGTTGAGTTAGGGTGAGTTTAGATGTGCAGTGCCCAAATGTGCTAGCAGATGTAAGCTCAAAACTTGTCTGGGAAAAAAGTATCATCATTTTGGATTCCATTATTCCTGCAAATAATTTTAAAAATACAATGACTAGCATAAAATAAAAGATAACCAGATACACAGAGAAGAGACACTGTGGATAAGAAACAACAGACAACCTAAATAGATCCACAAAGATGCCAGATGTTGGTGGAATCAGAAACAACCACACTCATATTTAAAGAAATAAAAAAGAAGCTTGACAATATCTGCAGGGAATAAAATTGCTAATAAGTGAGATAGGAAGAAAAGGTTAAGGACAATAAAGTCTGGGGGAGAGAAAGAAAGATTGCCTTTGCATCTGTATGTGCCTTATAAAATGAATAGAAATAACTTCATCATTTTCATCAAAATGCATTATTAAGCCCCTACTATGTAGCATATGTGTATTTTTTGAATGTCTATTTTTCATTCTCCCCTTCTTATAAAACTGCCATCTTATTTTCCTTAAGGAGTTACTACCCCTTGGACCCTGTTCATTTTCAAGTAAAGCTTGCCTTTCTGTAGACTCAAAGAAATGGTTACATAACCCCAGCCTGACCTACTGAAGCATTCCATTCCCTGGTCACTTAGATTGATTCAGGAATGAGACAGTTTCCCAAAACAAACCAGTGAACATAGAACTTTTGCTGGAACTCCTAAGAGAGCCGAACCCTCAGGTTGCTAAACTGGTAGTCTGTCAGGCTGGTGACTATCTTGAAGCCATGAGGAGAGAGCTTTCCTGTGAAAGTCAAAATCAGAAAAATAAAAACAAAGAAAAAAAACAGATTCTGGAAGACATCCTTTAAATATCTAGATGCTACATCTATGTGCCTGACACGTTTCCATTTTATCAGCTATTAGTACATATCTTTTTCTTACTTAAGCCAGTTTGTAATTTGCAACTGGATTCAGTTCTCTGGGCGAGGCACTAAGGATAAACTATGTGGATGGCAGAGGGGAACGGAGAGGGAGTCTGAGCAGGATAGGAAGGAACAGTCAATGAAGGAGAAAGAAAATTTTAAAAGAGGAAATAATAAAAATTTACATAATGAGATTATTACCAAGCTATGCTAAAATAATCTCCTTCTACTGAATTTCAGTAGCACTTGTCAATTACTCTTTCTTGGCACTTAAGACAGTTGGCTTTGTAGCTAACCTTGTATCTCTTTGTCTCTGCTACAGATCCCTATGCCCTTGGGAGCTAATTATCATAGTTCGGAGTTATAAAGTACTTTGGACAAACTTCATAGGATTTACTTGTTTCATAAATAGAGATAAGGAACATCTTGTTTACTTGGTATCCGGGATGTATCCAGGAGGTAATTTTGACTGAATGAAGGAATGAATGAACGAAATGAAAAGAGAAAAGGAACTAGCAAGGAAGAGAGGTGAAGAAAAAGTAAGATATATAGTAAAGAAAATCTGTGTATTAATATTTTGGAGAAAGGAAAAGAGGGAGATCGAAATACACAGAAGAAAAGAATATTGGAAAAGTGGAAAAACTTAACATTAAGCAGTACTTGAGGAATTGGGCATTATCTCCAGTCTGGGCTGGCATTACGACGTTTTCTTTCAGAAAATTAATGCTTCTAGTTTTGCTTTGCTAATGCAGATTAAAAAGTTAGTTTTTAAAGTATGCTGAGTAAACATTAAATCATGGAAGGAGGATAAAGATTGCAGGCACTCTGGACTGACTGGGGCTAGATTTATGGAACTTCCTCTTGATCATCTCTGTGGACTCTACTGTGGTTTTGTTCTTGTTTGTTTGTTTGTTTGTTTGTTTAGAGACAGAGTCTCATTTTATCACCCTCAGTAGAGTGCTGTGGCATCACAGCTCACAGCAACCTCCAGCTCCTGGGCTTAGGCAATTGTCTTGCCTCTGCCTCTCAAGTAGCTCTACTGAGGTTCTTAATTATTTGCCATACACACCCCTTTCCCTTAGGGTGATGATTCATCTGACCCATCATGGGAGAAATGTTCTCTGCTCCCTTGACAGCAATCATGGTCAAGCAGCTTGCTTTGGTCAACAGCATATGTGGCCCACACCACATTCGAGCTGAAGCTTTAAGAACCCCAGTGTGTAAATCTTACCATCCCCCCTTTTTTAGGTGTAAAAATGACATCTTCCAAATAAGAGCTGATCTTCTATCTTGGATCCTGAAATAAAAGGACCCATATAGCAGAACCACAGATGGTCCTCAGATACCTTTGCAATTGAGATTGAGGGATGGAGGGTGTGTTGGTTACCACAACAAAGCTGACTTAAGACATCATTAAATTGCCTTTGAGGCATGAACACCAATATTTTTCAAAGTAAACTCCTGAGTTACTTTGTTTCTAGTATGACATGCTCTAAGATAAAACTGATTTAGGAAAAGAATATTTGAAATGTAATTTTGTCTATTTTTATAAACATTTTAAAATTTCTGCATACCTGTGTTTTACATTAAAGAGAACCACAAAACCAATTCACAATCTGCATAACTCACAGGCCTACAATGCCTGAGAATGAAATAAAAAAGAATTAAAAAGACTTCTCCCAGAAAAGACTTAGAGTGCTTTGCTCTCGTTGAAGGAAAAATAGACTTTACTTTTAAATGTTAAAAAAAGAAGAATCATAAGGCAGTCTGTGTATATAGGGGAGACCACCCCTTTCTTCACCACTACCACCATAAAAATATTTACAGACTATAAATATCTTGGTTTCAGGACCCAACTGGTCATCTGATAGTTCAGTAATGGTCTTGGTGCAGAAAGAAAAATATGTTTCTTGGTTTTAGAGGAAGGAAAAAGAAAACAACTCCAATGGTTGCATTTTTTTTGATTCCAAACTGCAAAGGAAATGTTTTCTTTCATGAAAAACCAGTGAAGCAAGACTCCCCTGAATTTTTATGTAAAACTCAAAAAGACAAATAAAAAGGGCAATGGACAATAATGGTAATATCATTTCAGGAAATGAGGTTTTCATTTTTTAAAGGTGATGATAATGAGTCAGAGCACCACCAGGAATACAGCATATGTCTGAGCATGTTTGGGTGTAGCCAACCTGCTACAGCTCTCCTCCACCTCAAAAAAAAAAAAAAATACATCAAAAATAAAAATTACTTTTCCCCTAACACTAAGAAACAGTACACTTTATTTCCCCACCCTTTCTTTTTTCTTTTTTAATCATAGAAAAAAAGAAGGGAGAACTAGAGAAAAAAATGGAAGGATGGCTTTTATAATTCATTTCAGTGTCAGTTGCAGGGATGTTCTTCTTCTTTTTTTTTTTCCAAAAGGCTAAATATGCATTAAAAAATAATAAGAAAAAGATGCTGCTCACTGCATCCTGAATCCTCATCTTTCAAACTGGACCTCTTTGCCATGTCAGTTAGAGCCTGCCAACTGTAGAAGCCATATTCCTGTTGGAAAGTACTAGTGTAAGAATATCGTATTTCTTCTGGAAAGTGCCCATTGTAATTTGCTAATATTCGTAAGGTAAGAGGGCAGACCCTGTTTGCTAGCTGTACCACTGAGTTGGTTTTGGCAGATGATGACTATTGGCTGCAGAGAGAGAGGGAGAGGAGGTGAGGAGGAAGAGATAGAGACAGAGAAGAGAGGAGAGAGACATTTTTTAGATTCCAAATATTTTCTATGTGTTTTTGTTGTTGTTTTGAAGACATTTATCCATCAAATGAGTGGGATTAAATTTTCATTGCTGTTTGGGAAAGAATCTGTTCTTTCCCTCTTTTGGTAGCAATTCCTTGTTTTTACAAGATTAATCACTGGCTATAAATCTCATGTGTCTAAGGTACTTGGCCTGCTCTTTGCTGCATCATTGTAAAATATCAGCAAATCTAATATAACAGATTGTGTCATCCAATGTATGCATTTTTGAAAGTGGCAGCCAAATGTAAGTAAATTGAATTGGCTGACTTCTAAGAACCAGAGAGCTGCATGAGGTAGTTTGGAGTGAGTACAATCTCAGTTCTCCTTCACCGTGTGCTTCCACTTCGGGAACCAGGTTCTCTAACTGCAAGCCCCTGGCTTCGGAAAGACTGGTCTTTGTTCACCATGAAGGATGTTATGCAGCCCAGTGAATTGGAATTTGGATTCTTCCCGTGCTTTTCCTTCCATCTCTCAGTGCACACACAGTCGCGTCAGCTTTGCCTCCAAAGCCAGTCAGGCTGCAGGTGTGTGCTCCTTCCAGTTCCAGCCACGTCACATTCAATATGGCTTCTCACAGTGTTTTTAGAAGAAGAGGAGAAAGTGTCCCTTTTCTGCTTCATATGCCCAGACCACCCTGGAGCGGGGATCACAAACTCAACGCATGCTATCTGCTAGGTAACAGAGATGGGGAAAGTGAGTAAGCGGGACCATGCTGAATTAAAGAACATCTGCCTCACTCAGTGAGGGCAGTCACTACTTAGTTCTGAACAAAATTTTTCACATAAACGTTTGAACTATTAAAGGCATATCTTTCCATTTTTTAAGGGAAATGGTATATCAGTCTAAATTCAATCCAGAAAATCATGCAAAGCCAAATTGAAGGATAATATCCTCATTTCCACAAGTAACTAATAAAGCTTTTATTTTTATTTTTTATATTTTTATGGCTATATCATAGTTGTACATATTGCAGTAAATGTGATCATACAATGTGCAATGGCCAAGTCAGATTAAATACGTATACACATACATGCATTTCTTGCCAATTAAGCAAGTGAGTCCACAGTTTATGATAGCAACAATATTTCTCTAGATATGTAAATGAATAGAAGGAGACTTTCAAAATTTTTTCCTCAAGTTAAAGTCTCAACCTTTTCAGAACTGTAGGACTCAGCTCAGTAACTGTAGGCTCTTTAACTTTGTGAGCATTCATTTATTTACTTATTCATCCCCCAAATATTTATAGAGTGCCCGTGCTAGAATATGGGTGAGTAGAGAGGAAATTATTGCACAGACTGAAGGAGCTATGCATATCTGCTGGCTACTTCACACTCACTAACCTCCATTACTTTACCAAATTTTGTGTATCAAGGAGCCTGTTACGTGGCCCACCTTCTCAGACATTCTGTGTATGTGAGTGGACACATATAACCCAAGAGAGATGAAAAATAAAGACTATTTCTTATTGCTTTCACTTTTCTTATCTTTATTTATTCCTTATTCTCTACATCCCTTAATCTCTCCACCTTAATATTCATCTGTTTAATACAGATAGAACATCACAAAATGTCAGCCATGACTTTGATCCATTAGAAACTAGTTGAATGAAGTTCAATCTCCTGAAAAAAAATGAAAGTATGGCATTTTCCCTTGACACTGCCCACTTTAAACCCTACCATGTAAGTAGGGATTCAAATATATTAGAGAGAGGAAGAGGTTAGAATAATTTTCAGACGGGAGGGAGGAGCAAGATGGCAGCTGAGTAACAGCTTCCTTATAACTGGGCACAGTGAGACTAGGGAGAGAAGACTCCAGGCACCTCTGGCTGGTAGGATCTGCCCAGAAACATCCCTTTGGGGACACAGGGAGTCAGCAAGAGACTTCTGGGCCCCATGAGGAAGACAAAAGCAGTGGAGAACTGACAAGTGGTTGTGTGTGTTCATTTGGTCTAATCCCACTGGCAGTAGCCACTCCCAAAGCAGAGCCATTGTGGAGAATTTCCCACTGTAAGCAGTGAGAAAATCCCACTGTAAGCAGTAAGATTGAAAACTGGAAAGGCCTTACCTGTGAGCTATTTAGTTTATTTTTGGACTTGGCACTCAGTTGAATTACCTTGGGAGAACTTGAGCAAGAGTTCTTGGAGGACTTTAAGCATTGTCTAGGGCCCTGGACTATGCTGATGAGCCAGATGGAACTAATGGAGTTTGGCTATGGGCTGTGCAGAGCCATTGTGGGAGAATTTCCCCAGCAAGCTCCACCCTCAGGGTCACAGAGTGAGGATCAGTTGGAAGACCTTGGGCCAGTAATCTTTGACTGACCAGACAAAAAGTTGGGATTGAGACACCTTACAGTCTTGGCCCTCAGGGGCATAGAGTGAGATTAATTTTGGCACAGTGGGTAAGTGGACAGCCACTTCAGGAGTGATCCCAGCAACAAGTGCTTTTCTGGGAAAGCTTCTGCTTGGCCAAGGTCAGCAGTTTGAAGTGCGTTTTAAGTGGGCTGAGGAGAGATTTAGCTCTCCACCCTATGAGGTTTGAGAAATCAGCAGAGGCCTCCAGTCTCCATCTCATATAACTGTATCAGCATTGTGATTAACATCTCATACCCAAGAAGATCACCTATTGCCCAGACAATATTCAGCAACATATATATACTGCTTTGTTTTTGGTTTAGTTTTATTTTGTTTTAATTTCAACATTTTCCCTCTAGATTTTTCTTTTTTTTTTTTTCCTTTCTTTTCTTTCTTCATTTTTCTAGTTTAAATATTATTTTCCATTGTTTCCTTCTTTAACAATTAGAACTTCATTTTTGCTAGTGTTTCTACCCCTATTATTTGGGTTTTCCCCCAATTTTATCCTATAAAATTTTCTGTTTGCTTGTTGTTGTTTGATTTATAGCATTTTTGTCTTTCCTCTCTACTTGGTGGAGGTGGGGTACTGTGTCCAAACAGGCTAGCAAAGAGCTTTTGACCTCAAAGGAACCATCCAACCTGGCACCCCCAGAGGTTGGGGGTTTTTTAAGGTTGAGTCAAAATACCCTACTGTACACATATATTGTTCCTGTCTCCCTCTTTCTGTGCTTCTCTTCTTTTTGCCAATATTCCCTTTTACTCACCCCCTCTCCTTTCTCTTTTTTTTCTTTTTTCCCTTCTTGCTCTTCAATCTTCTCATCCTTCTGGTCCTGCACCAAAAGGACTCATCAAAATCCTAGGCCAGAGGCACAGTAACTTAAAGAGCAAGAGGAAGTGAAAGGAAAATTAGGGCAAGGAAACAGGTAAAAGAAAAGACTCATGAAAAAAAAAATCAGCAGAAAAATCCTGGCCACAAGAAAAACCAATCCAGAGCAACCCCACCACTCATCCCAAGGGACTGTGAGGTAGCTACGACAGAGGATTCCACCTATAAAGAAATGTTAGGAATGACAGAAAGAGAGTTTAGAATACAGATGATAAAAACAATGAAGGTAACTGCTGATAAAGTGGAAAATGAACAAAAGGAAATCCAAAAATAAAATCAAATAAGAGATGAATGATATAAAAAATATAAAAAGGATATAGCACAGCTGAAGGAACTGAAGCAGTCAATTAGAGAAATTAAAGATGCAATAGAAAATATTAACAACAGATTAGACCATGCAGAAGAAAGAATCTCACAGGTAGAGGACAAAGCTCTTGAGCTAACTCAGATAGTTAAAGAAGCAGAAAAAGAGGCAGAGAGAGAAAGCAGAATGTCCACTGACAGAACTATGGGACTTTATGAAGCATTCAAACATATGAGTTATAAGTATCCCAGAAGGGGAAGAAGAATGCCCCAGGGGAATAGAAGCCATACTAGAGAATATTATAAATGAAAATTTCCCAAATATCACCAAAGATTCTGACACACTCCTTTCAGAGGGATATCAGACCCCAGGTTGCCTCAATTCTAACAGAGCTTTTCCAAGACACATTGTGATGAACCTGTCCAAAGTCAAGACAAAAGAAAAGATTCTTCAAGGTACCAGGAGTAAGCACCAGTTGACCTACTGGGGCAAATTCATGAAGGTGACTGCAGACTTCTCTAATGAAACTTTTCAAGCAAGAAGAAAATGGTCATCTACATTAATCTACTTAAACAGAACAATTTCCAGCCCAGAATTCTATATCCTGCTAAGCTAAGCTTTAAAATTGAAAGAGAAATCAAATCATTTACTGATATGCAAACATTGAGGAAATTCACCACAAGGTCAGCTCTACCAGAAATACTTCAACCTTTTTTACACACTGACCATCACAATGGATCAAAGTAAGCAAAGTAAGAACTCAGAAATTAAAGGACAGAACCCAACTTCCACAATGATGCAAAAGATAAAAGTAAGCAATGGACTCTCACAAAATAAGATGAATAGAACACTACCACACTTATCAGTTATCTCAATAAATGTTAATGGCTTGAATTCCCCACTGAAGAGGCATAGATTGGCTGATTGAATTAAAAAACATAAGCCACCCATTTGCTGTCTGCAGGAAACACACCTAGTTGCAAAAGACAAATTAAAACTCCCAGTTAAGGGTTGGAAGATCATTTTTTAGGCAAACAGACTTCAGAAGAAAAGAAGGGTTGCAATCTTATTTTCAGATACATGGATATAAAGCAACTAACGTCAAAAAAGACAATGATGATCACTTTATATTGGTCAAGGGAAAAATACAGTAAGAAGATGTTTCAATTCTAAATATTTATGCACCCATCTTAAATGCTCCCAGATTCTTGAAACAGGTCTTACTCAGTCTGAGCAAAAAGATATCCTATAAGACCATAATAACAGGGAAATTTAACCCTCTTATTAAAGAGCTGGACAGATCCTGTAAATAAAAATTAAACAAAGATATAAGGGACTTAAATGAGACCCGAGAACAACTATGCCTGATAGACGCATATAGAACACTCCATCCAAAGATAAAGAATATACATCTTTCTCATCACCCCATGGAACATTCTCCAAAATTGATCATACCCTAGGACACAAAACAAACCTCAATAGAATCAAAAGAATTCAAATTGTACGTTGTATCTTCTCCGACCACAAGGCACTAAAGGTGGAACTGAGCTCCAACAAAAACATTCAACCACACACAAAGGCAGAGAAATTAAACAACCTTATGTTGAATGACAGTTGGGTTCAGGAAGAAATCAAAGAGGAAATCATTAACTTCCTTGAGCATAACAACAATGAAGACATAAGCTACCAAAATGTGTGGGATACTGCAAAAGCAGTTCTGAGAGGAAAATTTATCACTTTAGAAGCCTACATTCAAAAAACAGAAAGCTCATCAAGCCATCTCACAAGTTATCTTATGGAATTGAAAAAGAAGAACAATCTAAACCTAAAGCCAGCAGAAGAGAAGAAATATACAAAATTAAATCAGAGATCAATGAAATTGAAAACAAAAGAATCATTCAGAAAATTAATAAAATAAGGAGTTGGTTTTTTGAAAAAATAAATAAAATATATAAATCTTTGGTCAGACTAACTAGAAATAGAAAAGTAAAATCTCTAGTAACCTTAATCAGAAATGATAAAGGGGAAATAACAACTGGTGCCACAGAGATACAAGAAATCTTCTCTGAATACTACAGGAAACTCTATGCCCAGAAATCAATATTTGAAATTGCACCCTCTCCCTAGACATATCCAGGAAGAAATAGAGCTCCTAAACAGACCAGTCTCAAGTACTGAGATCATAAACAATAAAAAAATCTTCCCACAAAAAAATGCCCTTGTCCAGATGACTTCACACCAGAATTCTATCAAACCTTCAAAGAAGAGCTTATTTCCGCTTCTTACTGCGGAAATTATTCCAAAAAATTGAGGAAGAAATCTTCCCCAACATGTTCTACAAAGTAAACATCACCCTGATACCAAAACCAGGAAAAGACCCAAATAAAAAGGAGAATTTTAGACCAATTTCACTAATGAATATAGATGCAAAAATTCTCAACAAAATCTTGGCCAATAGATTAGAGCCTATCATCAAAAAGTCTTACATTATGACCAAGTAGGTTTCATCCCAGGGATGCAAGGCTGGTTTAACATACACAAGTCCATAAATGTTATTCACTGTATTAAGAGAAGCAAAAATGAAGACCATATGATCCTCTCAATAGATGCAGAAAAAGCATTCAATAAAATCTAGTATCCTTTTCTAATTAGCACACTGAAGAGTATAGGCCTAGGTGGCACATTTCTTAAACTGATTGAAGATATCTTTGACAAACCCACAGCTAATATTTTACTGAATGGAGTAAAACTGAAAGCTTTTCCTGTTAGAACTAAAACCAGACAAGGTTGTCCTCTGCCATCATTACTATTCAACATAGTACTGGAAGTTCTAGCCAATACAATTAGGAAAGACAAGGAAATAAAGGCCATCTAAATGGGAGCAGAGGAGGTCAAACTCTCCCCCCTTGCTGATGATATAATCTTATACTTAGAGAACCCCAAAGACTCAACCACAAGACTCCTGGAAGTCATCAAAAAATACAGTAATGTCTCAGGATATAAAAATCAATGTCTACAAGTCAGTAGGCTTTGTATACACCAATAACAGCCAAGATGAGAGGCTAATTAAGAGGTTAATAACTCACTTCACCATAGCTTCAAGAAAAATTAAATACCTAGGAATATACCTAACAAAGGAGGTGAAGGACCTCTATAAAGAAAATTATGAAACCCTAAGAAAGGAAATAGCAGAGGATATTAACAAATGGAAGAACATACCATACTTGTGGCTGGGAAGAATCAACACTGTTAAAGTGTCTATACTTCCTAAAGCAATCTACAAATTCAATGCCATCCCTATTAAAATATCAACATCTTACTTTCAAGAGTTGGAAAGCATGATTCTGAATTTTTTATGGGACCAGAAAAAACTCTGTATAGCTAAGGCAGTTCTTAGTAACAACAACAAAAAAAAATCTGGGGGCCTCAACATACCAGATTTTAGGGTACACTATAAAGCCATAGTGGTCAAGACAGCGACAGAGACATAGACATTTGAAATTGAATAGAAAACCAGGAATGAAACTAACATCTTACAACCACCTAATCTTTGATAAACCAAACAAGAACATACACTGGGGGAAAGACTCCGTGTTCAATAAATGGTACTGGGAAGAACTGGATATACACATGTAAAAGACTGAAACTGGACCCACACCTTTGTTCGCTCACAAATTTGATTCAAGATGGATAAAGGACTTAAATTTAAGGCTGGAAACAGTAGAAATCCTCAAAGAAAGCATAGGAAAAACAGTTGATGATATTGGCCTGGGAAAGAGTTCATGAAGAAGACTGCCGTGGCAATTGCAACAACAAAAATAGACAAATGAGACTTAATGAAACTGAAAAGCTTCTGTACAGCTAAGGAGACAACAACCAAAGCAAATAGACAACCTACACAATGGGAAAAGATATTTGCATATTTTGAATCAGACAAAAGCTTGATAGCTTGGATCTACAGAGAACTCAAATTAATCCACATGAAAAAAGCCAACAATCCCATATACTAATGGTCAAGAGACATGAATAGAACCTTCTCTAAAGATAGACAAATGGCTAACAAACATATGAAAAAATGCTCATTGTCTCTAATTATTAGAGAAATGAAAATCAAAACCACACTGAGATACCATCTAACTCCAGTAAGAATGGCCCATATCACAAAATCTCAAAACTGCAGATGCTGGCGTGGATGTGGAGAGAAGGGAACACTTTTACACTGCTGGTGGGACTGTAAACTAATACAATCTTTCTAAAGGAAAGTATGGAGAACCCTCAAAGAACTCAAGCTAGACCTCCCATTTGATTCTGCAATCCCATTACTGGGTATCTACCCAGAATGAAATAAATCCTTTTATCACAAGGACACCTGCACTAGACTGTTTATTGCAGCTCAATTTACAATCGCCAAAATGTGGAAACAATCTAAATGCCCACCAACCCAGGAATGGATTAACAAGCTGTGGTATGTGTACATCATGGAATACTATTCAGCCATTAAAAAAACGGAGACTTTACAGCCTTTGTATTAACCTGGATGGAAGTGGAACACATTATTCTTAGTAAAGCATCACAAGAATGGAGAAGCATGAATCCTATGTATACAATTTTGATATGAGGACAATTAATGACACAGTGGGGGTGGGGGAAGGGGAGAGCAGACAGAGAAAAAAGGAGGGAGGGGTGAGGGAAAGGAAGAGCAGAGAGAGGGAAGGAGGGAGGAGGGTGAGGTCTTGGTGTATGACATAACTTTTAGGGGCAAGACACAATTATAAGAGGGACTTTACCTAAGAAGTGCAATCAGTGTGACCTGGTTTCTTGTAACCTCAAAAAAAAAAAAAAAAGAAGAAGAAGAATTTTCAGATGTTTTGGAATCATTCTTTGCCTATAATCTGCAGCTGGATTTAGAGTCTTTATACAACTGAAAATCAGTAAGTCAATAACTGTATTTAGAGGATGGATGGTGTTTACTGAGCACCTTCTATATTTTAGGTACTATGCTAGATTATTTGTACTGTCTTATTTAAATTTTATAATTCCTGGGTAGTGTTACCACATTTCTAGATAAGAAAACAGACCTGGGAAAATTGAGTAAGTGCAAAATCACACAATAGTCAGTGACAAGGGCAGAATGTAAATGCAGGTCTGTGTGCCCCTGAGCCCTTGCTCCCCTCACTAAACCACACTGCTACCTTACAGCAGACACTAAATAGATCTTCGCTCTCTTAATCCTGACTTTATATTTACATGAATAGATCCCTTGGCTGCCACCTGGTCTTCAAGTCAAAGAAGTAAAAGAACACCAGAGAACAGTAAACAACCTCAAATACAGTTGTATCTGCCCAGTTTTTTTCTTAACCTGGCTATAGCCATGTTCATAGCAAAAACATTGGGCAAAATGCCTATGAATTGCCTTCTCTGGCAATAGGTAGGATCAGGGAATAAGTTCAAATATAAGGTAATATTGGCTCTTCTCTTGTAACTTATTGCAGGAGTTGACCAGCATCATTGAGAGTAAGGATGGATGAACTTGACATACGTTCATTTTACAATGCAGAGACAAAATGTCATTGGCTGCTGTTATTGTTAATCATCAGTGCACCAGTGCTGTCCAATCTCCCCCCAATCCTTCCTGGTCCAGCTTATTCACTCCCACCCCTTATACATATCGCATGCATCAATGAGCGTATATACTGAAGAAGCATGTGTGTCTTTCTAGGCTTTATTCCCAGCAAGTGCCATTATTCTATCAAATTAATCATTTGAAGAAGCCACTTGTATGCCCCTTTATCAAGTTCTCAAATTTACACTGAAGAACGTAGATTTTAAGTCATCTGGAAGGTTGAAGAGGATCTGGAGTGAACCAGGTTTTCTCCCGCCCATACATCTCCAATTCCATCAGTCTATAGCCTAGTGCTCTAATGAGACAGAGCCTGAACAGCCACAGAAAGAAGTAGGAGAGTAACTATCAAGCATTAATTTCTACTATGGATACTCTAGTGAGGAAAAAAAATAGGACAAGAATGGAGCCTCACACCACTCTCCTGTGACCCTTAGTCCCCAACTCAATTTTTTTTCCCACTTCCACAACCCTTCCATTGAGGTTTACTTCACTACACCCTCCTAACATGTGTTCACTGATTATCACTATGTGGGATACATCCAAGTACACGGTCAGCCTCTGTCTGTTCTCCTTCCTGAGGGACCAGCTGGGATAAGAGAATTGGCTTCCTACCCTGTGAGCCCACACTAGCCATAGGATGTTCTGCTTCCAAACTGCGGGTCTAGTGCTAGTGAAAGAAAGCCTCAATGCCAGGGTGGCCCATCTTTTGATTCCAGTCCTGGCCCCTCAAAGTCAGGGAATGTTGACAGTATTTTTTTATGATTTTTATTCATTTATTTTCTGAAACTATTTCCCTTTCTTAAAAGGATAATGGCCCCCCCATCTAAGTACTAACCAGATCTAACCCTGCTTAGTTTCCATGATCAGACAAGATCAGGTGTGTCCAGGGTGGTATTACTAGAGATTAAAGGAAAAGGTGGTAAACATTTAATGTTATTCTTTAATTTGGTCCCATCTGCAATGGATCTAGCAAAAATTCCTTTTAAGTTTGTATGATAGGAATGTCTTCTTGCACATTTTCTGATCAGCATCCCTATTTTTGTATTCCCTTGTCCATTTCAGTTCATGGTAGGAGGATTCTATGATACCTGTGTTTGTGCTTCCATTTCCCCAACTGCATCTTTGGCTGAGACTTCTATGTCTCTTTGCTTAGAAGGCCACACTCAACCTCCCCCTCTTGTGCAATTACAGTTAAAATGTTTGTTTTCTGGTGTTTAAGGAGGGCTTTGGTGTCCACAAAATACTATTTAGAATTACATGGAATTTAAATATGCCATGTAATAAATTTCTCAATTAAAAACCCAAATTTTATCACAGCTTAATTTATAATTGCCAACTGTGGAAACAACCTAAATGCCCACAAACTCAGGAATAGATTAACAAGCTGTGGTATATGTATACCATGGAATACTATCCAGCCATTAAAAAGATGGGGAGTTTACATCTTTTGTATTAACCTGGGTTGAGTTGGAGCACATTATTCTTAGTAAAGCATCACAGGAATGGAAAAGCAAGAATCCAATGTGCTCAATTCTAATATGAAGGCAGTAGATGAGCTACTATAAGGTGGGGGTAGGGGAATGAGGGAGCAGGGAGAGGGGATGAGGAAGAAGGGATGAGGGCTCATGGGGTATGCCACAACTCTTGGGGACGGGACACAATTATACAAGGGACTTTACCTAAAAACAAACAAACAAAAAATATTTTCCATAAATCTTTAAGTCCATGTGAAAAGTTATTTTGCTTTAATTGGAACAATACAGAGAAGATTAGTTTGGCTCCTGTGTGAACATGATCTACACATTGGTGAAGCTTTCCATTAAAAAATGTTTTTAATAAAAGTTATTTTATTTTATTTGTAAATGTAGTAAATTTTATATAAAACAAGAACAATAATTTTCAAGAGAATCTTTAATGTTTGGTCAAACTAAAGTAGAATGGTCTCAATTATACATAAATAGTTCAACTTTCTAGACAATTTCCTTAAGCATTTTAGAATGCATTTTTTTAGACTGATATAATTTATTTTATTTCAAAGAACTTTAAATGCTTGTTTAAGCATGCACATAGTACTACCAAGAAGAAATCCTTTCTACCACTTACATGACTTTGTCTAAAATGTTGTATGTGTCTGTGTCTGTGAGAGAGAGAGAGAGAAAGAGAAAGAGAGAAGGAGAGGGAAAGAATTAATCTTAAGTTTTTAAAAAATATTCCAATGGTCTTTAAAAATTTTAGTACATTCTCTTAAATTTCAACTTAAAATCAAAAACCTAGTATCAATTACCTTTGGTTTCATTTGAATATCTATCTATCTATCTAGAGACAGAGTCTCACTGGCACCCTGTGTAGAGTGTCATAGCCTCATAGCTCATAGCAACCTCAAACTCCTTGGCTTAAGGGATCCTCTTGTCTCAGCCTCCCAAATAGCTGGGACTATAGGTGCCTGCCTCGACGCCTGGATAGTTTTTCCATTTTTAGTAGTCATGGGGTCTTGCTCTTGCTCAGGCTGGTCTCAAACTCCTGAATTCAAGTAATCCACTTCACTTGGCCTCCCAAAGTGCCAGGATTACAAGTGTGAGGCACCACGCCTGGCTTGTTTGAATATCCTTTTAAGGTTGGAATCACAGGGGTAAGCTTGCAAATTCTCTAAAATTTCAAACTCCCTTTGACATCATCAACTAGTTATATAACAAACATACAGATTATTCTTAATTCAGCATAAAATGATTTAAACTATGGGTTTGATTTTCTCTTCATCTGAATAATATAACAAATTGAACACAAGGCTATATACATGTATCAAACTCCAGACTCCCAAAACTGACAATGTACATTCTTTTCAAATATCAGTGGAACACTGGCAAAACCTGACTTTATATTAGTCCATACACACACACACACCAAAACCCTCAATAATTTCTACAAAGCAGACCTGAATAGGCCATGTATATAACCAAAACATAATAAAATTCAAAATGAATAATAAAGAAGAAAGATAACCATTGATTTGGAAATTTAAAAATACTTTCCTAAAAATAACATTTTAAACAAATTAAACACAATCCAATCTGTAATGAAATATTATAATATTTTAAACAGCAACACTTGATACTAACATGTAATCACTGGTGATATTCCTTACTGAATCACCTTGCTGCTTCCGTCTACCTTTTGATTCATCTTCTTTATACATAAGCTCTTTAGTATCTGGCTCACTATTTTCGTCTCCATCACTTCTTCTTATCATTCTTAATAAATTTAAATTCATATTGATAACTAACCTAATGCTTTGGAGGTTCAAGTTCTTGACATCTTCAATTGCAAGTATGGCTTCTTCTACAGCCAAACAAAGAATATTCTGCATTGGAAGTACATTACCAAAAATCCTCATAGCATGATATGATTTATCCCATAAGAACTACTCTACTAACATATAGTTTAAATAGGTCCCACAAGGTTGGACAACTCTATAATCTGTCTAATTATTTTAACGCTGGCTGCTGAAAACACAAGTACTCCTTTAATATCAAAACAAAATTGAATATTGAAACATAACTGGAAAGACTCTTAACTTTTTTTTTTTGAGACAAAGTCTTACTGTGTCACCCTGGGTAGAGTGCTATGACATCACAGCTCACAGCAACTTCAAACTCTTGGGCTTAAGCGACTCTCTTGCCTCAGCCTCCCAAGTAGCTGGGACTATAGGCACCTGCCCCAATGCCCAGCTATTTTTTTGTTGCAGTTGTTTAGCTGGCCTAGGCCAGGTTCAAAGCCACCACCCTTGGTGTATGTGGCTGGCACCGTAACCACTGTGCTATGGGTGCCGAGCCAAGACTTAACTATTTTAAAACAAATGTATTTAAAACCCCATAAGCAAGGATCTGATTTCTAGCATCACAATGAAACTGCTCCTAAACTCAAACTTCTTCAGCTGGTATCATGTCTACTATGCTGGACACATAGTTATTATTATTATATAGTTATTGGCTGATTGGTGTAATTTATTTCAAGAGTATTTGCATGGACATCTATGCAACTCCTCAAAAAGTATCTAGGAAAGACAGTGATGAAATAGTAATAAAGATATACTATTGCAGTCACACCATATCCACACACTCTCACACACCTCTCAACAGACCTGCTGGTGATCTAATGCCCAAGGAGATGATCAGGCTCCTTCTTCCACTAAAACTGTAGTGGGATCCCCAGATTGATCATAACCTTCCCTTAGACATCTCCCTGTATAGGTAGGTACCTGTTCCTGTATGCCAGTCCCTCCTGGTGTTTGACTCCTTGAAGACCCACTAATGGAGTCTTTTCCCAGCCCAGTAGGGTCATCCACACAGGGAGGTCAAACTGCCTCCCTGGTGCACTCAGTGGTTCACGTAGCCCAGGCTGATCAGGGGCCCCCACATGGGTGTCCAGAGGATTGGCGGCAACTAAAAGGTGCATGTTCTCTTTAAGGGTGATCTCGATTCCCAGTCACTGAACCAAAACTGTTGCAAGAAGATGAGGCCCATTGGAGAAAAAGAGCACCCAAACACCACGTTTATAAGAGGAAGGGCTTTATTCACCAGCTGAGAGCTGACGCATAGAAGAATTCCAAATGGCTGTGCTCCCTGACTGGCTTGGTCTTTCCCTTTTTATTGACAGTCAAAAAGTTCCACCCACAGGTACCACTCTGATTGGCCAGTTTGAATCAAGTGGGAAATACTATTCCAGCCCCTATAGAACTACAGGATTTCACATAACTTGGAAATTTCCAAGTTCCAGGAAGTTAAGTCTGCAAATTCCCAAGAGTTGAGTCACCATGGAAAGGACCCTGTAGGTGTATCCTTGTGGTGAGAAGACCTGTTCTCCTAGACCTCACCCTTCTCAGGTATCCTCTCTCAATACAAGATCACATCTACCTACAAGGCAATAATATCCAGTTGGAGAGAGAAAATTAACAAAGATGATAGGAAAAGAGAATAAATAAATGATTTGTGGTATAATTTGACTCTAAAGACATGGGAGTATTATATGGAGATTGTATTAAAATGCACATACAACCACTATCCTATTGTGAATTGTCTAATAGGGGTTTACTTTTCTTATATAAAAAGATAAGTCTGGTTCTAAACAGGTAGAGCAGGGCTGATATAGTAACTCCCCATTGCTATGGTGTACATATCCCAGGTTCATTACCACTTTCCACTTTGCCATCATTAGCATTAGGCTTTCATGCCTTTGTTCATTTTATAAACATAGGATGACTTCTCCATGTGCAACTTCTGGGTCAGGCTACGAAAGAACATGAAGGAAGCTCCCAAGAGGAAAAGTACTTCCATGTCTGTATCAGGAAAGCAATTCCTAGAAATTCACTTATGTATTTTAATGGCCAGAATAGTAATATCATTGCTCAAAAAAAAAAAAAAAGCTGCCCAGAATAACATTGAGATTTTTAAAGAAAAAAGAAAGGGAGGGAGGATGTCAGGTAAATGATCATTTGTGTCTACAGTATTGAGAGTTGAGAGAAAGGAGAAAATTCTTGGCAAAGATTACTGGAAAAGGTTTCATGGAGGAAGTGAAATAAGAGCTGGAGCTTAAAAGATGGCAGGAGGTAGATATCCAGACAAGGATAGAGTTTTCAGTGGTGTAATGAAACATGAACAGAAGCATGAACAGAAGCGTGTTTGAATGATTTACCTGACACATTCAGGAACAGATTAAAGTGGGGAGTGTGCCGGGAGGCGAGGAGAGAAGACTGAACTGGTGGAGGAAGTTCAAATCATGGAGCTCTTTGGCAGGAGAATTTGGACTTGATATGGAGCACATCAGGGATCTGCTGGAAGCTTCAAAGGGGAAAAAAATTATTCTACTAATAGTTTAAGAAAGCTCGCTGTGGTTGCAGAACGTGATATAGATTAAAACAGAAAGAGATAGGATCTATTTTCTTATGAAGTTGATGAGTAACAAGTGCTTTCACTGCAGTAAGATGGTTGTTGCCCAACAGAAGTTCTCAGAGTTATACTAACACAGTGTTTCCTGACTGATGTTCTCAAACTGGCAATTCTCCATGACATGCTCTCTGATCCTCCCAGAAAATGTGCTATCCATTCTTGAGGCTTCACTATCAGAACAATGCTGTGGCTATATTTTTCAACATATGAGAAATACTCTACTTTGGATTGAGTCAATTGAACTTTTGAAGGGAAATGTGTAAGTGGTGTTTTTTTTTTTTTTAACAGGCCATTTTATTTTGGTCAACATGTTTGAAGTTAAGTGTTGATGGCATCCATGTGTGGAGAAGTGTGTGAAGACTAATTTTTATGCCAGAGTCCTTTTCAAACACTGTGCATCCAGAGTTTGGTTAAATGGCTTGTCTGACTCACTCTCCACTCCTTTACCCATCCCTCCACTCCCTATCCCTGGGGCAACTCAAATTTCTGCTGCAGGCTGGAGTTTAGTCCCACCCCCAGCTTGGGGACCAATCTTCCTTCCTTCTATTAGAGGAGAAATTCCAAAACCATAATCAAGTACTGTGTTTCCCCCAAAATAAGACTCTGATATTTATTTTTTCTCAAGAAGACACACTAGGCCTTATTTTCAGGGAAGGTCTTATTTTTATTAAGTATAACACAACAACCTACGTTTATTCAAATACAGTTAAGTCATCTTCCTCTGGAATCTGACCAAGGGAGCTGACCTTGTTGGTGGGGCTGGCGCTAGTGATGCGTGAACTCCTTTCCCCTAGCCATTCACACGTGCACAATAGGATACCTGCACAAGTGCGAACGGCTCAGAGAAAGGAGCTATGGCAGATAAAAGGTATTCCAGTCTTCCTTACCACTCTGCACCAAATGCATGGCATGGCTATGCAGATGCGTTGCATAGCCATACCCATCACTAGGTCTTATTATCAAGGTAGGGTTTATATTTAACAAATGCATAGAAATCCTGCTAGGGCTTATTTTTTGGGTAGGTCTTATTTTGGGGGAAACACAGTAGCTCAGTGACTCAATAACCCAGCATGAAGTCAGTGTTGCATCTGGACAGGGTTAATCCTTGAATCCCTTTCTGGTAATTAGGCTCTCATCATGTGTTTTTCCTTATTGAACATCCTATTGTGACACCTGACCTGATGTCCTCTTCCTCTAGAGATGAAGTCCTGCCTGGGTGCTGCTGGTCTTTCTCAAGGCCAATGGTCTATTCCTGAGTCCCATTGTCATCCAGGCTCTGCTCAGCCTTCCCTGATACTTCCTGTCTTCTTGTTGACATTTCTAGCTATTGCTTATTACCAAATTCCCAGGAGCTCAAATGCCAATATTTTTGTCCTATTTTGTGCTGCTTAGCCTTGTCTGGTCTCCTGACTCAAGCCCATTCAGCCTTGCACTTTATTTTTATAAATGTTCACATCTCAGGACCAGTCTATCAGCCTTTTGTATGTGGAAGGATATTTTTTCCAAAAAAAAAAAAAATTAACACATTCTTATTCTTATTTTTCCCCTTCTGCTGCCATATTAAGCTAGTTGGCACACCCTTAGACTTTCCTTGACCCAGAGAACTTTGCTGAGAAGAAGAAAGCAGCAACTTGAAGAAGATGGCTTTACTGTGGTTTTGGAAAACTTTACTGGAGAGTTTGTATTAAATATGCCAAGTGGGTGGATAAAAGAAATGTCATCTATGGAAAGTAAGAGGGGTGGGGACCCAGACCCGTGGCAAGGGAGCTACCCTGGGGCTTGACAAAGCCAGAGTGGCCAGCTGAATGGATTGCCAAGAAGCCTAGGCTTCCCACACCCCAAGAGGGTACCAAAGGGGCACATCCACAGAATGTGGAGGGTCCAGTCCAGCTGAGGCAAAGATATTTCAGCAGTGAGCAACATAGACTGGTGATGGGAGGGTAGCAATAGAAATGAGACTGATCCGCCCTCCAGCCTCCAGTAGGGGCTCAAAGAGGGATTCAGCTTGATCTTTTTAATAATTCTAGAGAACATATAAACAAAGTATGCACTCTGCCTTTGAGGAATTTTAAGATACATAGTGAAAATAAGACAAGAAATAATACAGAACTCACTCATTCCCATGAAGACAGCACCAAGCCATCCTTGAGGGATATACTCCTATGACCTGTACACCCACCTTTAATATTGCACCCCACCTTTAATATTAGGGATAAAATTCCAACAGAAGATTTGGAGGCCTGTTTATTTGGACTAATAAATAAAGTTCAAACTTGGCCCCCTCCTCAAACTACCTTTGCAGCCTCATATTCCATATCTCTATATGTGCACCTCCAGACAGTCTAAAATACAGTCAACACCCTTTATCCAAAGCTCTAGGACCAATCAGTAATGGGTATTCAGAGAGTCTGCTGAGAAGTCAGGAGCTGAATACTATAATCTATACCCCTAAACATACAAATATGGCTATTTGCACAAGTGGAATAAGTAAAAACTAAATAAATAACCTTAGGTCAGGTCAGGTACTACCATCAAATAATTTACAAAACAGCCTTTTGGTTTTCAGAATAAGAAGACAGATAAGAACTTTGGACATGTGCTCCTTGTTCCCCACTTCTGCCTTCCCCACTTGTGTGCCTTTGTTTACGCTACCCCATACTCCTAGAATAAAATCCTCCAACCACCTTCAGAAAAAAAGACATCATCAATATATTATTAGTAGCTGTAAAATATATAACATAACACAGGCACAGCATAATATTTGTGCCATTAAGGAAGTTAAAAAAATAATTACCTCTGAGTGGAAGGATCACGAACACCTTCATACAGAACTGAAGAAAGTGATAAAACTCAACACAGGAAAAAAAAAAAAAAAACAAACACCTGAAGCTGGGAAAGAGCAAAAACATTTAAGTAACATTCCATGGGAAGTCCATTTGCCTGGAATTTCTCGTTGCCTAAAATGTCTTGGGAGCTGATGAAATGAAAGATGAAACAGGACTTGTTGATGCTCTGCACAGCGTACCCCAAGGGGCCAGAGGAACTGGGTCAGCCATGCAGGAGACACTCCACGCTGCGCTGTGTGAAGAATTAGCTAGGACGCTAATGCAAATTAACCGTCTTGGATCCCACTTACAACAAATGGTAGAACCAATCGACCTAAAATAGGATGGGCAAGAGCTAAACCGTGAAAGCTTCAATGTGACCTGTGAGGGTTAGACTTAAATATAGGAATCAAAGGAGGGAGGTCAAAATGTACAAAAGCAAGAAGCCAGATGAGGACAAAGTTAACCACCGAATCAGATTTCGTTATAAAGTTTTCACAGGAAGAATGATGATCTCAAAAAAAAATAGGAAAATAAGAATGAAAATGGAAATACTAGACATGGTTTCACTATACAGAAAATTGATCAGGAATTAAGTAGATTTGGCACAATTCACTCCAGAAAAAAAAAAATTCTCAGCAAAAAATGCAGTTTTATTTAATTATTATGATTAAATTCTACATAGTATCCCTGCATTGGTAGAGTAATCACACTACCCTAGAGGATGGCCGTTTGTTTTATTTGCTGCTGAATCATCAGACCCAGTACAGGTCTCAGACTATTTTTCCATTTTATTTCACTTGGTCTACTCACCATTTATTTTCTGAGTACTCACTGGGTAGCAAGTCTTTGGGAGATGTCACAGATAGAGCCATGAACTAGAGCTACGAACAGCCCTTAACTTCACCAAGAGCTTACAGCATCTCAGGATTTCACTGGGAAATTTATACTTTGCAGAGCCTTAGGAGCACTGGCTTGGGACACGCTTTTCCATCTACAGATGTCCACGAGAATTCTGATTGCACGGTATATTCCTCTAGGTCTTGACATATTAAAGCTGAACCCACCTTCTCCAACTCAAGCAATGTGGGACAAGGTTTCATAATAAATTAATTTAGTCTATTCCAAATTCTCTCTCTTTTTTTATACTGGCAGTATTTTCATCACTTTTTTTTTTTTCTCTCTGGAAGTATCACTGTGTATCAAATTATTCTGATGCCCAACTTAGTAAAAGCTTGAAAAAGGATTTCACTTAGCACAGCTACATTAGAATTCAAAAGTTCAGCCCAGTCCTACCAAGAATGTACATTAATTACCTCCGCACATTAGCACATTAAAAAATCGTGATCCTGACTACTTATAACTTTGTATTTTGTCATTTAAAGGCAATTATATTAATAATTAAAATCAAGGCAATTTTCAACTTCCCATATGTCCTTTTCTTTCTGTCTACTGAAACACAGTTTCTAGACCGTAGGTATGATAAAGTCTTTCTCCTCACACCCTCCGGGAAGTTATGAAAAGAAACATCCTGGGGCCATTGCTGACAAGTGCTGTGCCACGTGACTGTGACACACAAGAGAAAATGTCATTGGGTTTGGGTTCCTTTTGGAACATCAAAGTGAAAACAGATTTAAGTTTGACTAAAAATACTCCCTGACCATTTTAGCTCCAAACATACTGAGCATGCTCTGAAGTCTCAAGCCAGGACCCAGAAGGAGTCTGGGAGTAGAGAGAGCAGAGTAGGGATCTTGCTCTATCGCCCAGACTACAGTGCAGTAGTGTCACTGCAATCTCAAACCGCCGTGTCCTCCCAGGTGTGGGTCGCCATTCTCTTCCTTACTCTCCCAGACCTTTGCTCCCATTCCCACCATCACCCACTGTTTCCTCAAACCCCAGCTCATCCATTCAATGTGTGTTCCCTGAGCACCTACCCCAATAAGGGTGCTTGTCTTTGAAAGGAAGATAGACCTCTTGTGTTCTCCTCATCAGGGGCATGTTGCCAGGGGGTGTGAGGGGTGTGCAGGTGTGCCCGAGCGCAGGGCCGACCGGTGACACAGCTGGGACCTCTGCACTTACCCACCATCATGCATCACAACATCCTTAAAGGTTCACAAGAACAGCAGAGCAAGCGGACAAACCATCCCTTTTCTCTTCCCCTTCATAAGCTGCCACATCACGGTGCTCTGGGGGCCCAGACCATGCCTTTTATTAATCTCATTACTGAGACTCAATCCTTCAGAGTAAGGCCTAAATCCCACCCCACTTCTGACACAATAGAATTCTCAGAAGCAAAAATTTCTCAGGGAAAGAGTAATAAATCAAGACACAGAAGTTCCTCCCCGAATCTTTTCTAGCAAATGTCATGTTTTCCAGGCAAATAGGAGCAGGCAGAAAAAAAAATAAGTGAGTTCAGGTTTCCCTGTGATGTGATTACTACCTTGGGGAAGGGAGAGGAGGGTAGATGGAGAGAAAATTTGACCCTACCTTGGATTTTTTTTTTTTTAATGCTGGCATTTTGGCAGTCTATCTACAAGTGCTTTTTGAATGCAAAGTCCACTGTAGAACCCAGCCAGAAACAGAGACCTCCGGTGCCTTGTGATAAGCCACTGTTTCTCTCGCTCTGCTTTTCAATAGTGTCAGGTGAACAGAGCCTTGTGCTGCAACCTTAGAACTGGGAGAACAGCGGCTGCAAGGCAACCAAACACCGCTGCCATCACAGCCTGCGCTGCCAGGAGGGGGAGGAGGAGGCCGGCTTTCTTCTCTTTAGAGACAGATCTTGCTGCTTCACCCCTTTGCTTAACCTTTCCTTTTCTGCTGTGTACTCTGCTCAGGCTTATCAGTCAGCGGGCCAAAGTGGCCGAGCTCACGCCACACCTTTGCCTGGGCAATTGTACCCGTGGGATTTTCAAGGCTGGAGAGTGTGACTTCTATATCCTCCATCCTGCATTTATACTTTGCAGAATATTGGGAACGCTGGCTTGAGTGCAACGAACCAGACTTGGACTTTGCCTGCCTATGTGTTCCTGGGGAATGCACTCAGACTCTTTGAACCTCAGTTTCTTCATCTGTAAAATGGAGAACATTATGCCTGCCCCCTCAGTGCCTTGATGACTGAGATAATATATAAAATACTTAGAGTAGGGTCCAACATGCATAAACCACTTGAATACCAGGAGGGTCATAGCAGGTGTATAAAACCATTGATTTTATTTTACCTGTAAGGAACCAGAAATGCCGTTACTAAATTTTGATAATGCTCCCTTGTTAATTTGGCCCTCTCACTGATCCAGAAGGATTCAACCCAAACCTCTCTGCTTCTGAAAGTCTTGCCCAACTTCATATAGAGTTCTATGCTTCATGCTCCAGGTTTCCAAAGCAAATTGTTTGCGTGTCTATGCTGCAGCAACTTCTGTACTTTTGAATGTAAGGATTTCCTGGTCCTTTAGCCCTACCCTGTCATACCCCAGCCACTGAGAGGCCCAAGGAGGGATTGTTTTGTAGGATGGCTACAGGCACACACTTCTAAAGCCAAACTACCTGGGACCAAATGCTATTCTCCTTTTGTCAGTGAACTATATTCTCAATATTCTCCCTGAAATGGGGAGTGAAAATAGCACTCCCAGTAATGCCTCTCAAGGTTAACGTAATAGACTACCCGGCAGACAGTAGTCACTGTAGAAGGGCTCGCTTTTATTCTTCTCCTTTGCTTAGTCTAGGGGAATAGCAGGTGTTTGACACATGGGGACTGCAGGAACCAGAGAACCACTGCAGACTGCAAGGAGAGCGAGCCATGCACTTCACTCAGGGGTCACAAGTCGTCTAACAGTTCGAGACTGACTAAACTGGCATCCTTGAGAATTGAAAGCAGGATCTCAAAGAGATAGTTTATTACTGCATTATTCACTATAGCCAAGCTGTGGAAACAATCTTAATGTCCATCGACAGATACACAGATAAACAAAATGTGGTTTGTACATATAATGGAACATTATTCAGCTTTAATGAAAGGGGGTAGGGAATCTTGTCATTTGCTATAGCAGGATGAATCTTAAAGACATTATGCTAAGTGAAACAAGCCAATCACAAAAAAACACACTCTGTGTGATGGCACTTACGTGAAGTGCCGAGAGTAATCAAATTCACAGCTTCAAGGAGTAGAATGGTGGTTGCCAGGAGCTGAAGGAAAGAGCTGTGAGTCAATGTGATAAAGTTACGGTCATAAGAGTTCTAGAGATCTTCTCTAGAGCAATGTGCACACAGTTAATTATCCTATAATGTACACTTAAAAATTGTTAAAAGGATAAATCTGTTATACATTTTTAATAACAATTTTTTTAAATGCAGATTTAGGCTGGGCGCAGTGGCTCACATCTGTAACCCTAGCTAGCTCTCTGGGAAGCTGAAGTGAGAGGATCTCTTGAGCTCAGGAGTTTGAGGCCACCCTCAGCAATAGCAAGACCTTGTTCGTACTAAATATAGAAAAATTACCCTAGCACTGTGGTGGGCACCTACAGTCCCAGGTCCTCATGAGGCTGAAGCAGGAGGATCACCTGAGCCCAGGGGTTTGATGTTGTGGTGACCTAGGATGACCCCACAGCACTAGCCAGGGCAATAGAATGAGACTGTCTCAAAAAAAAAAAAAAAAAAAAAAATCAGGCACATCAGGCTCAACACCACAAGCACATTCCTGCCCCTCCCACCTCTGAACTGCTGGTCTGGTCCACACGGGGCAATCACTTCTTAGTCGAAACTGAGTCCAAGTCACGGTTCCTTCTTTATGACATTCACCTATGTCCCTATGCCAGCACGAAGGTGTTTATTTTTACTGAGCACCTATTAAGATCCTTTGAGAGTCCTGAGGCATTCAATCTGGATGAAAGCATAGAGAGTAAGTGATGTTTAAAGTCTGAAGCTTTACGGCTTCGGTAGTTTGCTCCTCAAACACGTCTTCTACCAGACAAAAGCCCATGTATTTGTCTTCACTTATCTCCACTGGCATTACATATTCACTGGGTTATTATTCTGCTGCCTGCTAATAAAACTTAATTCCTGAGAGCACAGGATTGTGTTCACTGCTACATCCCAACACCTAGAAGAGTTTGAAGCACATAGTAGGTGCTCAACATTTCTTGAATGGATGAATAAGCTCCCTGTTAGAGGAGAGACAGGAAAAAAGAAAGATTGCCCTTAGCTTAGCGTTCGAGTTAAAGGTGCTTATGTTGAATAGAAAATCACATCTGGAAGAACAGAATTCCTTAACCTCTGTGGGTTGCATTATTATGTCTTTAGGTCAGTGTGGCTCTGCACCACACACAGCAAAGATGAATTTATGATATCTAGTTATAATTCTTTAACTAGATATGTCCAGAGCACACCAAACTTTATAGATGTCTTAACTACCAGACAATTCCAGGAATTGAACTTAGTGACAAGGACTCATCAGATGTAGGGCGAGATAGTGAGCAGATCACTCAGGTAAGCCCACTAAGACAGGTATGATTCTATCCTGAGCCATTTTAACACGATCTCAGATAACCTCACTCGAAACAGAGCTGTTTGAATCACACAGACTTGAGATATTACCCAGAAATTCTTTTAATCAGCCTTCAAAATTGAGTTCTCGACCTGTGTCACTCTTCCTCTTTCTTTTCAAAGCCATCTTTCCATCAAAGATGTCTGCCAGCGTTGTAAGGCTCAGGATCCTTGAGCTACAGCATCACTCTTTGTGTATCCTGATGCATCTTTACATGGTTATTAAGAGGATAGTTTTCTCATTCTGATCTGATAGACCTAGATCCTAGGTCTATAACCATCGAGAAGTTCTATTCTGCCAGGTGTGGTGGCCCCCGCCTGTAATCCCAGCACTCTGGGAGACCAAGGCAGTGGACTGCCTGAACTCAGGAGTTCAAAACCAGACTAAAAAAGAGCAAGACCCCAGCTCTAAAAATAGCTGGTGTTGTGTGGTGGGCACCTGCAGTCCCAGCTACTTGGGAGGCTGAGGCAAGAGGATCTCTTGAGCCCAAGAGTTTGAGGTTGTTGTGAGTGATGATAGCAGAACACACTACCCAGGGTGATGGGTTGAGATTCTCTCAAAACAAAAAAAGGGAGAAAGAAAAAAGTTCTATTCAAACTGAAGCTTCAGTTGCATTGAGCCAGGATTTTTTTTTTTTTTTAAATGTCAGGTTAATGTGAGGATACAAACAACCACATCACAATATTTGAATTTGTTAGGCAGTTTCTCTTACAGTTATGTCCTGTACCCTAAGGGAGCCAGGATTTTAATCTTTACCATCTAACGTTATTTCTCTGGGAACCAACAGAAAATTATTTTATATGCTTCCTTTGGGTTTCCCTATGGAATACTGACAGCTCTTTCCAGAATGATAATTGGATAAGCCATCAAAAGCTTCAGAGACCTGCAGTTATGAATCTACTGGTTTCAACCTAGTATTGAGTGGGGGGTGCTTGATTTTCCATTCTTGTGATACTTAGAAGAATGTTTTCCAAATCCTTCCAGGTTGTTATGAAAGAGAAAAGTCTCCATCTTTTTACAGCTAAATAGTATTCCATGCTATATATATGCACCACAGTTTATTAATCCACTCATGATTTGATGGGCACTTGAGGATATGACACACTTCCTGGGTGAAGGACACAGCTACAATTTGGACTTTACAAATACAAACAATATAACCTAATCATATGGACCCTCATAGTAATTTGAAATAAAAAAAAAAAAAAAAGAAGCTTCAGAGGGAGAAGATACCAATGCCATTTTCTCTTTATTTTTCTTAAATGATCCCAGGGAGAAGTTTGAGAGATACTCAGTTGGGCTTACAATCCTCCCGCATCAACAGACAGCACCAAAACTGTCACTGGCTGACTTAGCACAGAATTTCGAAACCAAAAGAAACTTCTAATAGGAGCTTATTGACTCACTGCAAGAGTCCCTGCGTTTTTTCCTGTTGTGTAACCCAGCCTCCTTTCCACCTTCCCTCCCAGAGATCATTCCATAGGGAAGGATCATTTCCCTTTTCCTGCCCCAAGCAAGTGCCCCACGCGTGCATCTGTAGTTTATAAGATTCCTCAGTCAGATTGGATATGGCACGAAAAGACTTTAGAGGGATCAGAGCAGGAGACAAGGATCTGAGACTGTGCATTCTCTGCCAGCCTCACTCCCAGTCACCATGGAGTGTGGCTCAAGGAGAGCTGAGCCCAGCGAGCATTACAAAGAGTGAGCCCTTGTGTATAAATAAAATCCAGATTGAAAGCAAAATCATTTGCAGTATTCAAGGGGAAATGGAGTAAAAAGGGCCAGCAGGATGCTGCCAGCCAATATGAGTGGAAAAGGAAAAGGCTTCAGTCTTGGTGGCAGTGGGCAGATCCATTGAACAGCCGCATATGCGGCTGTGATGGTCATGAGGACAAGGATAGAACAGCAAGGGCTTCTATTGACTAAGCACTTGCCATGCCCCACTGTGGCGAGGTCGTTCCACACATTAACTCACGCAGGCACAATGGAGTTAACTCCATTTCTCAGATGAGGCCCCGAGAAGTAGGAAGGATAATAGCTTGAACGTGATCATGTAGCTACTAAGAGGAGCTGGATTTCAACTCAGGTCTGCCTGACTCCAGTTTCGCTGTCCTCATCCTTCTTTGTGGGGGCTGCTGTACCAGGAGCTGTGGAGCGGCCTCCAGTTGGAGTGTCCAAGTCCTGACCTGTGCCCTCCTTCCCAACCATCTGCCTGTCAAGCTAATGTACCCGGGAAAGGAAGGGGAAGCGAGGAGGTGATTCCTGCTTTACTCCTCTCCCAGGACCGGCTCTGCTTCATTCCTAGACATGGGGCAGATGGCCCTCTGCCATGGGATGACAGGTAGGAAAGAAAAGCCCAGAGACGGCCATTTGCCACCACCCCTCATCCCCACACATATATCCACCCCCGTCTTCTCTGCCTGCAGGGTGCTGGCCTGGACTTGGGCTCACGGCTTTATTTCCTGTAGCAGAGCTCAATGTGTCAGTCAGTACATCTTCTGTTTCCAATAACACTAGCGCAGCTCAGCGTGTGTGACACCTCACACTCCTGCCTCCCCGTGCACTTTGCCTCCTTCAGTTCCAAGGTGAGGAGCATCTGAGAGGGAGCTGGTCAGCCCAGACCCATGGCTTCCTTGGCGGCAGCTCCAAAGAACACAGATATTCCCATTTTCTTTTTGGTAGAACTGCTGGATGAGTGCCTTTAGGAATGTGACCAAGGGAGGCTCAGAAGAAAGGGGTGAAGAAGCCAAATTCCTGACCAAGCAAGAACCCAGACATGGTTCTGGGTTCTATGGTGGCTCACACCTGTAGTCCCAACTCCTCAAGAGGTTGAGGAGGGAGGATGCCTCAAGGAAACCCCCACGGAGCCCATACTCTATGCTGCTGGGGTGGTTCTACTGTGTATTTTAGACTCACCCAGACAAGAGTCCTGTCTCCTGTGTTCTCAGCACTTGCTACCACTTTGCCACACATTATTTTCGTTTTCTCTGGTGGTAGCAAAAACCACTTCTCTTCCCCACAGCTACCTATAAAAATGACGATGATGATAACAATTGCCAGGTATACAAGACCCCACGTTAAACCCTTTACAGGATGATAATTATGACTGATGATAATCACTTCTATAGTTTATCACGTACCAGCAATGTCCTAAGTGGTAATTATCCCATTTTACAAGGGAGGAAACCAAAGGGCAAAGTCTTTAAGTGACTTGCCCAAGGTCGTAACCCTAGATGGTGGGTATTTATCCTCCAGAAAAATAAATTTCAGAGGGGCTAAGTAACCTGCTCAAGGTCACATAATGAAAAAGTGGCCAAATTTAGTCTCACATCAAATCTTTAGGACCACAGGGTGTACGCTGCTAGCTACTATGTGTGACACACACACACATCACAGAAACCAGAAGTTTCTGTCCAAGCATCTGGGACTCTTGGATTCTAAAACAGCATTTCTTCATGCCTCCAAATATTTCATACCTTGATATACATAGAAAAGCATTACATTTAAAGGTGACTTAGGCCACATGGGAAAGGCAGTCTGAGTCCCCTTTTGACCCTGCCCTGCCGCCAGTGAGCTGAAAGGATCGGTATTTGGCACATCTGAAATCCACCCCCTTTGGGAACTTCTGCCTTAAGGAAACATTCTAGGCACGTAAGCAAGAAGTGAGCCCTCCTTCCCTGCCCTTTTCCCTTCTCCCACTTCTCTGCTCCCTCACTTGCCCTGAACGTCATGGTCCCCAGGAATAAGAAGTAACGTGTTCAATAAAGCCAGGTTCACTACTAAAACAAATATGGCCACCACCTGAAAGATTCCTCTTCCCATTTTCCTTTTTCTTTCTTTTTCTTCCAGGAAAGCAGAATGATTCTAGTTTAAATGGAAGCATGAAGAGGTCCTGGGCCATTTGCCTAAATGACTGCCAAGCTGCAGAATCCACCCCCTCCACCATGAACAGGAACTACCCGTCTCCCTGCTGGAGATGCAGAGAGGTGCAGTCCTGGGCGTTCCTCTGAGACAAAGTAGAGTGATCAGCTCCACTTGGGGCATTTTTTTTTTTTTTTTTTTTTTTTGCCAGAACAGGATAAACATTGGAAAACATGTCATCAGGAGAAGGCGTGCCCTGCAGAGGGCACACTGTGTGACTGTGACTGGCAGCCAGTCCTCTCTGGCTTTCAGTTTTGTCTTTCTCAAATTCAAATTAACTTGCAAACTCAGGAGAGGAGTTCTGCTTCATTTCTGTATTAGGTAAGGCTGGACAGGGCACATGGTCTGTGGAGTTTCCTGGAGCCAGGACCCGAAGTCAGTGGGGCCATTCCCAAAGTTCCTTTATGCAGGAGAAAGAGAGAAAAGGGAACGACCGTCAGCCTTCTCTGCCTTCTCCCCGTGGAGGCAGGGAGTGCTCCGTAGACTCCGTTGCTCCTAATGCCAGATGTAATGCACGTGTGTTGTCAAACCAGGATTAGTTTGTTATTTCTCCTTTAAGTAGGTTAAGCTTTTTTAAGCGGGGGTAATTAAGATTACGAGTAGACAATGAATGAAAGAAATCACGGGGCTTAATGAGGATACTATAGTTACCCTAGAATGGAAAGGATAACAAATTTGCTGTTCTTAGTATGAGAAAAGAAAAAGAAGCACAACGCTGGAATAAAAGATACGCAGATAAACAGCTTCACCCACCAGGCCCTGGTAGAATTGGGAGCACACCTGACCACCCATATAAATCTACCCTCCCTCTGGGAACTAGCTTTCAAAAAGAGTTTTATCTCCGTTTCTCCCCACTCCTCTGTAAATTCTCCATGGTTACTAATTTCAAAATACTGAAAACAAATCCTTATCCTCAAAGACCAAGGCAGCGATGATGTTAGCAGGCATACTTTCCGATCACAGGTTCTAGGTATCTCCCAAAAAGAACTTAGTGGAGAACGGGAGATGAAACGAGAACAATCAGAAAGCTGGTCCAAACCCTCGCTTGGTTGATTCTACCTACAAACTGTCCTTCTGATCTGTCTTCTGCTCCCGGTGCCCGCCCCGCTGCTGGTGCTTCCAATAGCTGTCTGCATCTCTCTGCTGAAGAAATCAAGAGACACTAGGCCAGGCTCTTCTGGCCTATGGTGCTCCTCCCCTCTGCACCATTCTTCACGCAGCTGCGAGGTAACAGCACTAAGAGACACAGAAATTCCACCTTGAGGAGTATCTCCTGTAAGTAATATTTGCATCCTTTCAAAGAGAAAAATATTCAACTTTTTTTTATTGACTACAACATTGGTAAACTGGCTCAGTAAACCAAGAGTCAGCTGTATAATTTGAAAACAGGCAGCCATGCAAAGGGATAAGATAGATTGCTCTTATCAGCACGTGTGGCACAAAAATTAGCAATCTTGAGATACAAGAGTTAAATAGTATGTGTCTTTGTGTGCAACCAAGAATGAATGAAAGAGAGGCTTATGGATGGACTATTTCTGCACAGAGACACAACAGTTAATGATCAGCGTTGCTTCCTGGGAGGAAAGCTATGGAATTGAAGACTTGGCATGGCTTTTTTATTGTATGCTCTTTGTAGATTTTAAAATTGTATGGAGATACCACTTTTGTAATAAGAAACACTAATTTAAGGGGCTGGACGCAGTAGCTCATGCCTGTAATCCTAGCACTCTGGGAGGCCGAGGCAGGTGGCTTGCTTGAGCTCACAATTTCAAGACCAGCCTGAGCAAGAACAGGAGCCTATCTCTAAAAAACAGCCAGGCGTTGCGGCAGGTGTCTGTAGTCCCAACTCCTCGGGAAGCTGAGGCAAGTGAATCACTTGAGCCCGGGAGTTTGAGGTTGCAGTGAGCTATGACACCAGGGTACTCTACCGAGGGCAACAAAATGACACTGTCTCAGAAAAAAAAAAATAGCCACTAATTTAAAACATAAAAATAAAACCCTCCATACAATGAAAGCACTTATCACTATCTAGTGAAGGTGCTTCATCAGGTGGCTCCAACCACCTTCATTGCCTCCTCTGTTGACTGAGGTCACACCATGCATTGGCCACTGTGTGACCTGCTCCTGCAACCCAGTAGCACTGCACACATGTGCACACGGCTTGGTCTCCCTCCATCTATCTGCTGAGGATTATAACACACTCATTTCATAAAGATTCTTGAAAATTAAGTGAGGTAACACATAACAGGTGCATATAACAATGCCTAGCAAATAACTTATCCAAAAAGGCTAGTTCCTATGATTGTTTTATCCTAAGGCAGTCCTTCTCTATAGAAAGGACTTTGCTTTTCTATAATATTTTCTTTAAAAAAATAAATAGAAAGGCCTTTGCTCCATTCTCTGCCTTGTGAAAGGCTACTTATATAGACATTAAGGCTTAGCTCAAATATCACCCGCTCTGTGTTCACAACCTCCAAGCTCTGAGCACTTTGTTCAGACCCTTGTGTGATACTTTTCGTATTTTCATAATCAATGACCCACAGGTCTACTTCTATCCAGCCCTCATGGGCTATAGACAGCAAGGACTATGATATACATACATCTTTTTCCAGAGGCTAGTACAGTTTTTCAAAAATTACTTAAGGAGTTTAAATAATGAAAACAGTACAGAGATCCCCAGAAGATGTCGCTTGTTTGTGTGGCAGTAATCAAAATCCTCTCGCCGTGGGTCAGCTAATGGTTTCCCCACTGTGTGACGCTGGAGGGAACTTCTGGGAAACAGGGATTCGCATCAGTGCCAAGATTCCCCCCCAAGGTGATCTAAGCACTTCACACCATTTTGGTTGTCAGGCCTCATTGTTCACAGCTCATCTTTCTTGCCAGAATGCTGGGCCAGCTTTTAGTACTTAGCAATATAGATTGTGAGCTAACGCTTGGCCGATGTCTAATTTAAAAAATTGACTATGCATTAAAAGCCCTAGAAGACCAAAAAAAAAAAAAAAGACTTGAACAAATCATCACAAGAAGAATCTCCTGGCTGATTGTTTTGGATTTGAGTCACTAATATTAACACAATAGCATATTTGATTGTCCTCCTTGCTCCGGTGGGAAATGATATAGTATTTGGAGGTATAAAACATGATTCCAGAGCTAAAATATCTGAGGGAAGAAGGTTATTTAGGCTGATATTTCTCCCTGGGTAACGTACTATTGCATCATCTGGAGTACCTGGTAAAGACTCGGGTTCTCAAACTCTGCCCAAGGCCTCCTTAATAGAATGGGATGCTATGGGGCCAGCGCCCTACTCCTTGGAGCCACAGGGACCATGCCCCCTGCTGATTCTTTTTATTTTTTATTTTTTTCAGACAGAGTCACCCTTGGTGGTGCTACAGCTCACAGCAACCTCAAACTCTTGGGCTTAAGCGATTCTCTTGCCTCAGCCTCCCAAGAAGCTGGGACTACAAGTGCTTACCACAATGCTCGGCTATTTTTTTGTGGTAGTTGTCATTGTTGTTCGGCAGGCCCCGGCTGGGTTCAAACCCACCAGCCCCGGTGTATGTGGCTGGCGCCCTAGCGGCTGAGTTATAGGTGCTAAGCCAACCTTGCTGATTCTTAAGAATCAGCACTCTTGAGAGCCACTGATTTATAATAACATTCAAGAAATTCAGCTTGAAGAAGAATGTAAAGCAGATATGAACAGCGCATGACACAAGCTTCATCAAAATCACCGTGTACCTGCCGGTGCTGCCGCCCATCCCGGGTGCCTTGCAAGCAGGGCATCTTTGGTCTTGCTTGTTCCACACCATGCTTGTAAAGAAGTGAAGGGTGTGCCGTGATTCCACCAGCTGCAGGGAACTAAAGGGTGGTTAACTAGTAACTGACTTCCTTTCCCGTCAGGCTCTACGTTGCGCTTCTCAAATCTCATCAGAGCTACCCTCTCCTTGGTGGAAATCGGCACAGGAAGGAAAAGGGAAAACAACAGAGTTTGTCTTTAGTCTCAGGACATGTGGGAAGCAAATAAAGGAACTGAATCAAAATCAATCGTTCTTTACCCTCTGTGCTAACTTGCTTTGCGTTTTTACCCACTTTCTTTGTGGGTAGGTCCAGTTGCCTTTCTGCTCCTTCTTTACACCAAGTACATGGTATAAAAGTAACAACCAAAAGTAATCTACTCCGCTAATCGCAGTCCTCTTCCTCTATGAGAAACAAGGCAGTTCAGTGTGGTTTGGGATTCACTGTGCATAGAGATTTACCACAAACCTACAGGCTCTTGTACGGAAAGCATTTGTTTTTACGCCAGTTATTGGTTTAAGACCTCGTTCACCTTTCCTTAAGTGTGCAGCTTTCCTCAGCCAGTTATTTCTCTTTTCTCAACCATAGTTTCCTTATCTGTAAAATGAGAATAAGAATCCGTACTTCAGATTGTTGTTATGCCGATAAAAGAAACAATATCAAAAAAGAACTTAGACTAGTGTCTTACACACAGGAACTATTTAATAATATGTCTTTAAAGAGGGGCTTTACCGAACAAATGCATTCAGTGTAACCTAATTCTTTGTACCCTCAATGAATCCCAAACAATAAAAAATGAAGTAAAAAAAGGCAATAACCAAGTATCTGTTGATTTCTACTATGTGGCATCTAATGAACTGTGCTGCCCTGAGAAATGCTGAGTAGTACAGGTTGTGCTGGAGCCCTGATGGTGAACAAGATAAAGGCCCAGTGCAGTGGCTCACGCCTGTAATCCTAGCACTCTGGGAGGCTGAGGTAGGTGGACTGCTTGAGCTCAGCAGTTTGAAACCAGCCTGAGCAAGAGCAAAACCCCATCTCTAAAAAAAATAGCCAGGTGTTGTGGCAGGCACTTGTAGTCCCAGCTACTCAGGAGGCTGAGGCAAGAGGATCACTTGAGCCCAAGAGTTTGAGGGTGCTGTGAGCTACGATGCCAGGACACTCTACCCAGAGCAACAGAATGAGACTGTATCTCAAACAACAACAACAACAATAAAAAAAAAACAAGATAAAAACTGAAAAGTGTTTAGCAATCGTCCATGAAAATTATAACAATATTTTATAAAAGTTATGTAAATACTAAATACTTTGTGAGGCTGTATGTCATCATTGCTGCAGCAGGTATAGAACTGAAAAATGAAAAATAAGACAAGTGGAGAAATAATTCAGAGACCCACAGAGCAATTTGCTAAGACCACCCTGAATATTAGTGATGCTTTTTTGAAAATATAGCTTTATTCATTTAACAAATGTTGCTACAACTACACACTGTTTTAGGCTCTGAAAAGATCCCGTTTCCATGGAACCTATATTTCAGTGGCAGGAGAGGGACAAAAAGAGGATAAATTCATTTTCAAAACTCATATAATTTTAAGTAGTCTGTGGTAACTTTTACAAAGCAGAGTAAAGCAGGGTAAAAGGTTAGCATGAGACTAGCTGGTAACTGTTTAAGAAATACAAAGGCAAAGAAGTCCTCTCTAAAGAGGGACTGGCTGATTGACTGGCTGATCGGAGACCTGAATGAAGTGAGGGAGGCAGCTAAGAACAGGTCAGAAGGAAAGGGAGGGAGAGGCCAGTGCAAGTGGGAATAAGCAGGGCGCCTGAGGTCTGCAGGTGTGAGAGGAGCTGGGGCAGTGCAGAGATGGGGGCAGGGGAGGGCGGGCCAGATTACACGGACCCTGACGGGCACCCAAAGGGAATTTTACTCAAAGTTGTGTTGTGAGCCTATCATAGAATTTTGAGTAAGAGAGTGGCATCATTTATTACTTCCCTTAAGGATGATCACATGTGGAAAGCAAAGAGCATCACTAAGAGGCCAGGGAGGGGGTTGGTACACTGGGCAAAGAAAGATGATGATGGCTTAAGTTGCTGGAGGCCAGAAAGGAAACAAAAATGTAGTCATTAAAGTAGAAATTCCACAGATTCTCAAAAGGAGAAGTGATGAAGGAATATGAGAAGATGGCAGATGACACGGATGGTAAAGACTCGGAGGAAGAAGACACACATTAGAGCTAGGGTGAGAAACAGGAGACTATCTGGGTAAGAAAGTATCCAGAATACACACCTGAAAGGTGGAGCCTGCAGCCCTTGACTTTGCATCTCAAGTCTACCATTTACTATCCTTGTGACTTTGAAAGGGTTACTGACTTCATAAGCAAAGGTTAAGTAGCTTCATCAAATAAGAAAATGAGGTCTAAGGTGGCGCCTGTGGCTCAAAGGAGTAGGGTGCCGGCTCCATATGCTGGAGGTGGCAGGTTTAAACCCAGCCCCAGCCAAACACTGCAAAAAAAAAAAAGAAAGAAAAAGAAAATGAGATCTAGATGGTAAAGCTGTAAGAATCAAATGAGAAAACAATTTTCTGATCCAAGGTATTTTCTTCAAAAGTAATTATTTCTTTTGTACTCTCAGTTGAATGTATACCTTTATTAGCAAGAAACACCTAAATTCCACCATTTAGAAGCCTATGTGACTTCTTCATAGAGACTTTATTTTTCAGTGGCTTGATAATTGCAGTTTGTTTTGTTAATCATTATATTTTCCAACAGTAACAGAAGAGTTCTGAAAGCCAGCATTATGGCAAGGAGGGAGATTTCCAGGCAATCCGTGTGGAATGGTCAGATCACCGTAAGGAGAATCCCTGTGCCAAACCCTATTGACCAGATGGCTGAACGGTGGGCCCACTGGAACTGGGAACCGTTAGCAGGCACATTGTAGGGCAATTTGACTGTCTGGGACATGTATAGGACGAGGCAGGCTTTAAGGTAATCAAAGCATAAACTGTATAGGGCTTTATGGATTAAGGTCACAGCCCCTCGGTGAATACATAATGCCCTAAAGATGATTCTCATTTGCTCATGCAAAGGGGAGATACAACAACAGCAGGGGAAGGCTTTGATTCCCATTGTGCTGCGCTGACTCCAAGACTCACTGCAATCTCCAGTTTCGGGCTCCTTTGTGGTATAGCTTCCTGCTCATCAAGCAGCACGTAGGAAAAGGAAGGTTTTCTAAGAATCTGAATGAGCTCCATTAAGCATGGAAGAGGAAATGTTAGGTCAGAGTCTCCAGGTGAGACACCTCGAGGCTTGGTCTTTAACACAGTCAGAAGCACTTTATGAACACCCTGGGTGCGATGCGTCTACTTAGCTCCATGGGACAACGTCTCAGAGCAAAAGGAAGGGGCTCTAGGAAAAGCCTCTGGAAGGGAGCAAAGGAGATTCCCCGTTCACTGTGCAGCAAACCGTGTCAGCGTGCTAGCTGGTGCTCAGCACAGGCTGGATAGCAGGACTATAAAGCAATGATTTGCTATATGCCCTCAGGGGGTTAGAGCCTGATGTGTAGGTCTGCACGCTGGAGGGTTGACCATTGGTTTGCATCCTGAAAACTGCTGTGTATTTGGCAGGGAGGTAAAGGTCCTTCCTTGTCCTGTCTGGCTGTACTCCTCTCACCTCCTACATGACGATCCCTCATTATCCAGATGACTCATATACCTCTGCCCTTCCTCTCCAAATTCATGACTCCATTTATTCATCCATCATTACCCTTCATGTGCTTTGCCCTCCTCAAGTTTATCTGAACCCTGTTATCTACTGAATGCATTTCCTCCGCTGCACCAGTAACATATTGTCTCAAGCCTCTTTAATGTCCATGTCGTATGCAGTTTGTGTCTGGTCATCCCGAGACTAACCTTCCCGTTGTTCTATACAGCCTGGTTTATAGTGTTATTCAGTATAGTTCCCTTCTTCAGTCACTTCTGGAGGTATTGAAACCAGAATAAAATTTATGTCTTCAGTTAAGAAATAAATGGACAAACGTTTCCTCTTCCTCAGTATTGATATTGCAAGTAGCTTTATATTGTTTTGCCATCCCTACAAAGGCTACTCAAACTTCAGTTATCAAATAAATATTTGTGAATTTCTATTATATTATTAGGTCATAGAAATACAAAGACAAAAGGATATCATGCAAGTCCTCAAGGACCTTAACATCAAGGACAGAAATGAAATTGGTTTGGGGGAAAGTGCCAAGTACAGGGCCACAAAGACAGGATGCAGCGTTACCTTGCCGTAGATTAGTTTTTCTTAATCGCTGAAGAATCATTTGAGGATGACGACTTAGTTATTAAAATGTCAGTCTGGGAAGAAGCCACTGCCCAGAGGTGAGTGGATCCTGGAAGGTACCACGGTCATTGTGTTGTCCATGGCGAGGCAGAGCTCCTTGCTCCCTAGAGGACCCCAATGCTCATGAGAAGCCCAGAGCTTTCTGGAGACAAGGAAGGCACATGCTCCCATCAGCATCAATGGTACAAAGGTAGGGAAACAGGAAGTGCTGGTCCAGGTGGCTCTGACGAAGGGTCCTGAATGCGGAACCTTTGGCAGGCAGTGGGAAAATGGTTTCAGCACAAAGGCCTAAGGGTTTGTGGGCAACTGTCCTACTGCAGTCCCCTATAGTGCATCAGTAACGAAGGAGCCAGGTGGTTAGGGGAGAGTGAAAAACTCATACAGCAGCCCCCAAGCTAGGGGCTGAAAGTCATCCAGTTGTTAATGCCATATGGACACAGCCTAGGCTATTTGCCTGCGTTAGCGACTGTCCCTGTTCCCTTCCCTGACTTCTCACACTGGCAACCATGAGTGGAGGTTCACAGACGATCTACAGTTGTATCACTCCACCAGCTGCAACTGAAGTGTGGGACTCAAGTGAGTTGTAATCATGAATGATAATACTCTTTCTTCAACTTTGTAGATTAACTGTAGTGCTTTGTATAAAGATAATGCTGATTTAATTTTTAACATTATGAGTACTGTGACTGTATTTTCAAAGAAGTCAGATAATGGAAATGATAGTGATTACAATACCATCTTCAGCATAATCCAGGCAAAATAAGGCTAATAGTAATCCAGAAAAATAAGTCTAAATATGTTATTTAAATGTCAGATGAAATCATACACACTAGTGTTTGGAGAGGAAAATAACCCAAACAGCATATTATCAGTACAATATTGGTACAATATGCAGAAAACAGACTGGAGTTGGGCACGGCAGAGAAAGGGGGGTGAAAGCACACGTGGGGGTCAATCTCAGGTCCAGGGTGAAATAGGTTAGTACTGTGAAATCAGTGAAAAGATTTTTCATCTCCCCCAAAAACACCAGTAAGGAGGAATTTTGATAACAAATATGGTGACCCCTTAATAAAGCAGATTCTGTCAGATCTTACTAACGATCAGGTTTTCTATAAGTGATAAATTGGATCATGGCAAGAAAAGAAACATCCCCCCCCATCTTAAGTATTTTGATTTGAAAAATGGATTTTCAACTCATCTTGATTTCTATAAATAGTTTAATGAACCTACAAAAGACAAAAGATAATTGATAATCTTCAAATAAAACGAGACTTTGCTCATCTATCCGTGCATTCAACACAGGGCAGATGCAAACTTTGAAAAATTCCAAACTTATTATCAAAGTTTATATCCAAAGTTACATCTTTATTATAATAAGTTAATTCCAAACTTATTATCAAAGAAAATGAACATGTCCTACCTGCTAAATGCCCTACACACCCATTATTTTGTACCTGTCAACTGGTGAAAATGATTCTCCATGGTTAGGTGACAACGTAGAGGCAAATGGAACCGTAATCGATGGACTTAGATGAGTAAGTCCAAAAGCCCTGGGTTGCGTCTGTCCAGTTTGGAGGGCCACCGTCACTTCTTCCCAGTTTTTTCCAAAGGCTCTTTTTTTCCTGTCAGGAAGCTGCCACCACCTTGTCCTTGCTAGTAAACAGCCGTGCTTAAGTTTAGAATGACCAGTCTTTCATTAGTTTGGAAAGACTTTCACCAGTTATAACAATCTCTCTTGTCTTCTGAAGTTTCCTCCTTTCTCTTCTTAAGAAAGTAGCTATGATCTCCCACTTTAGCTTTGTTCATCCAGAACTGAGTTAGCATCCTAGCTTCACTGTACGTTCTTGGTCAAGATATTTGACCTCACAAAGCCTCGGTTTGCTTCTGAAAACTAACAATTTTTCAAGGTTATTGAGGAGTTATGTGAAATATCTAGCACTTTATATACATGTGCAACAACAATAAAATAAGTGTTACAATGAGCTAGGATTCACCTGCTGTGGGATTCTGGAATTCCTCTTATTTAACCTTGGACACTTACCTTGTTCTCAGAATTATTTGAGAGACAGAGATTGATTTAACTTGATAGAATCCAAATAACACAAAAAATACCTCTAAATACTTAGCTCTTAGCTGGCTGGTCATTAAAAGATAACAAAGAACTCAGAATGAATCCTCTTGTTTCTTTTTGCTCACTAAAGTCCAGAAGCATTCAAATAAAATACTGAGCTTTTTGATCCTAGCTCCCACTTGCTCAGCTTGCATCCTTTCCTTGACAACAGGCTTAAAAGAAAGAGAGCAGCGAGCGGATGGAATGTCTGGGGCAGATTTTGGACACAGGGGATAAACTCCAAGTGTCTAAACTTGTGCATACATCAGCCTGTATCTCATTCTGATCTTCATAGTGAAAGTACATTCCTTGGGTTTATCCTCACTCGATCCCTTCCATTTCCCCACTGAGGAATGACCAGACTCTACTACAGCCATACCCTTGATAGCGAAATGAATTCCATCGTCCTGATCAGCGGGGTGTCATTTGTCAACTAGAATAAGGGCCTCGATTGTGAGGGGGAAGCCCTTCGTATCGGTAGACAACTCCCGGCTATCAACACCTCGCTCTTGCCTTGTGCCTGATACCCAGTCCAGCTAGCTAGGTGTCAGAGGTAACATTCCTCTCGGAGGATACAATATCTTCCGTGGTGACCCCTTGACTCTGCTTGATGACTTCCATTATTTATCTCTGGATATTGAGGAAGGTGAGATTTTTAAGCTTATGAGGAGTGGGAAGGAAGGAACCAACTGGATGTCACTCAGCACTCACTAAGAAATGGATTGAGTATCATGGTTATTTGTTTTTATTCTTGCTACTCCACATTGTACTGTACCATCTGGTGGGGCTCGCTGAGTTCCTAGACTCCATTCAACTTTTAAAAATAACAGCTGTAAAGTAAACATGCAAGAACAGACACACATGCACAGCCACACACCCATTCTGCAGCAAGAACAGACACACACACACAGTCCCACACTCACCCATTCTGTAATGAAAGAACATAGTATTTCAGGAGCTCACTCTGTGCCCTTCCCCAGATGTAATCACTGTCCTAAAATTTACAATAATAATTATTAATAGTTTTATCATTTGCATATGTTATCCTTTAATAAGGAAATTCAGTTTTGCCTGTTTTAGAATTTATATGAGTGAAATAATACTATTTTTTCTTTGTGACTTATTTCATTCCATGCTGCTTATAAGATTCATCACACAGATACATATTATAATCAGCTCATTTTCTCTGCTACGTCGTAATCCACTGTATTATTTTACTAGATTGCAATTTCTTGTGTCTGTTCTACTGCTTGTGGGTATACTGCACTCCATTCTTTCCAAGCTTAGGAAACTCTCCTTTTTTATTCCCAGAATATTGATCATTGTTCTTATGGATTCTTCCTTCCTGGGTTGCTGTCCAGTCTCTGAATTATTAGTGAATACATTCATTAATCAGTCAAATGCTAAGTGAAGAATTTAAACTCAATGCTACACAGTATATTCAGTATAGGTCACAAATATTGCACCTAGTTTACCTCTCTGGACCCTAATAGTGCCCATTTAGTCCTTGTGAATCTTGATTAAGAATAATAATACTGGTAGGAGTTGTCGTGGTGGTAGGCTGGGTGTGGTGGGTCACACCTGAAATCCCAGCATTTCAGGAGGCCATGGTGGGAGGATCACTTGAGGCCAGCCAGGGCAACATAATTAGCTGGGTGTGGTGCTTTGTGCCTTTAGTCAGTCCCAGCCCCAGGAGAGGCTCAGGCAAGAGGACCACTTGAACTCAAAAGTTTGAGTTTAAGTGAGTTATGATCATACCACTGCACTCCAGCCAGGCAACAGAGTGAGATCCTGTCTCCAAAATTAAAAAAAAAAAAAAAATAGTAGTAGTAGCGGTCCTCATCGCCACTTACTATGTGCCAACCACTCTTTTAAGGTCTTATTTAATCCTCACAACAATGCTATGAAATTGGTACTGTCACATTTTTCCTCATTTTGCAGGTAAGAAAACTAAGGCCTGAGAAATTATGTCATACAACTAGTGAGTGTTAAAACAGGCGGGATAATGGAAACTGGAATACAGTCAACGTTGTTTATACAGGCTGATTTGCAGTGGCGTAATCATAATACACTTGAGTATCTTCACTGTGCCAAATACTGAATTCAGCCCCTTATGTGATCTTGGTAATTCGCACCAGAATTTATTATGATAGGTGCTATTTTCCCAATTTAAAAGTGAGGAAAATGAGGCCCACAGGGGTTAAGGAATTGTCTAAATAGCTAGCAGGTGGCACGCTAGGATTTGAATCTACATTCCGTGACTTTGTTGGTACATACAACTAACTGGACTTAGTACAGGAAGAAAGATATGAATATGACTACCAGTCCCGCCCAGGAGGACACTCTGGTGAATAGCAGGACATTCTGGCCTGTGGCAGGCTTTTTGTGTAAATATAGGTGCTTATTTTACTTAGTCAAATGCCCATGACGGGATATCCGATTGTGGTATACGTGTATGTTTAACACTATAAATAACTGCAAAACGGTTTCCGAAAGTACTAGTTTGCAGCCTCCCCAGCCACGTTCACAAGTTCTTGTTGCTCTCCACCTTCTTAGGCACATGGAATAGTCAGTCTTTGATTTCAGCCATTCTAATCTGTGCGTGGTCATACCACGTGGGAGTTTTAATTTGCATATTAAGCTATCTTTATGTTCCTAGAATCAACCTGATTGGATCATGATGATTTGGTTTAGTTTGATAATGTGCTGTTGAGAATTTTTGTGATCATGCTCATGAGGAATATTGGTTTCTTGGGTTTTTCTTTTCTTATAATGTCTTTGCTTTTGGTATCAAGAATATAGCTGGCCTCATAACAACAAGTTTGGAAGGGCATTTTCCCCTTTTACTTTCTGGAACGGTTTGTGTAAAATTCATGTTACCCCTTACTTAAATGTTTTGTCTAAGTTGCACTGAAATCATAGCTGCCTTTGTTGGGAAGCTTTTAATATACAAACTCATTTTAAAAAAAATAGATATAGGATAATTTATATTATTTCTTCTTGAATGAGTTTTAGTAATTCATATCATTCAAGGAATTTGTCGATTTAATCCAAGTTATAAAGCTTATAAATATAGAAATGTTCATGATATTATTATTTTCTCTCCTCCTTCTTCTTTTTGAGACAGAGTCTCACGTTTTTGTCAGGGCTAGAGTGCAGCATCATAAATCACTACTACCTCAAACTCCTGGGCTCAAGCAATTCTCCCACATTAATCCTGCTAATTTTTCTTCCTCTCTTTTTCTTATTTTCTTTTTTTAAGCCTGGATTATTATTCCATATTTGTGTAGAGACAAGTTCTCGATATTTTGCTTGGGCTGGTCTCTAACTCCTGTCCTCAGCAATCCTTCCTCCTCAGTCTTCCAAAGGGCTGGGATTACAAGTGTGAGCCACCCCGCTGGCAGGAATAATGTTTACAGACTGAATGCATTTTAAACAAGAATGCCCAAAGATTCTGATACTGATGGTTCCTGATGGGTCTTTAAGCAATCCCAACTTACAGCACACGAAGTGCTCATCATCAGTAGGAGGCAGAGAGTCCAAAATAAGACTTTGTTTCACAAGGCCCCTCTGATAATTTGTCTGACTCAAATGTGTCTCATCATCCCTGATATTATTTTAATATGTTAACTTAAACATAGTTATGAGAACAAATGTTGGCCATTCAGGAAACTCAACACCCACTTTCAATGAGTAAGTGGTGGTTATTCATCTTCCTAAACACACTTTTCTAAATCTCTGTTAATATCCCAAATAATTATGAGCATTTCTCAGAGTAATGTATTAAATACGTAATTATTTTTAATCAAAAAAGTTACTGTAGTTCCTGTAATCGTGAATGCAAAATACAACTATGGAAATGTTAGGAGATGATATCAAGTATTTTCTAAGGTTCCTTAAAATTGATGAGCGACTCATATACTCATCCTGACTTGAGAAAAAGCAAAATAGGGCTTAAGAAATGATTCAATCACGTAAGCTTGAATTCATTTGTGTATTGACCCCAATTTGCTAAATGCCAAGAGAAATGAGTTTAAAAATGCGCAAGCCATGGTTTTTCTAAAGGTTCCAAAATTCGTGATTAAATTATTTCTGTACATCTAAGATGAATTTCTACTGTTTCCATAATGTTTAAAGCAAAGTCAGCACTGTACTGGATTCAACAGGATTCATCTGTATTTTAACGTATGGCTATAACTACCCAAATATGACTTAATAAAATAAGGATGATGGGGTAAGAGAGGTCCTAAGAAACATTTATTAAATTTGGATCTTTTATTTTAATGAAGATTTTGTCCCACAAGTCAAAACTTACCTTGAAGTCCTCTAAACTCAGATTTATCTTCCAACTCTTTCATTACCTACTAAATATTCATAAAGTACCTGTGCTGCTCTGTACAACTCCCTTCTACAACATACCACCTAAAGTTAGGGATTAGATGATAAATTACAATGTCACTCTTATCTAACATGAGTTTGAGTCAAAGCAATCAGTATAAAATTAAACATTCATTAGAACAAGTTCTAAGTAGCACTAAACGCATAGCAGTGGGGAATTGAAAAGTGTTAATAATGCCTTCTGGTTTTTTTTTTTTTTTTTTT
>NW_003852399.1:19600502-19604935 GCF_000181295.1 Otolemur garnettii | reverse complement strand
ACAGGCGCCCACCACAACGCCCGGCCATTTTTTTGGTTGCAGCCGTCATTGTTGTTTGGCGGGCCCGGGCTGGAGATTCGAACCTGCCACCTTAAGGTGTATGTGGCTGGCGCCCCAGCTGCTTGAGCCACAGGCGCTGAACCAATGCCTTCTGTTTTTAAGGAAATTATAGTATCAAAGGCTGTGTGTATGTACAAGCACTAAACATCACGTAACAAGACAGAATATTTTTAAGTATCATTAATATATTTAAAAGAGATTAACTGAAAGAAGAAAGTTCCTTAAAAGCTAAATTCTTCTTGGTATAAGAATCAAAAAATAGCTGTTTTGGCCCTTACTTTATTCTTGGGTCCTAACACAGTGCTTAGAACACTGTGGGTACTTAGTAAATATTTGTCTGCTAACTATAAACCCAGTGGTTAAGGACTGGCTTGGAAATCAGACAGATGTAGGTCACAATCCAGGTAGATTATACTAAGACTTTCATTAAAGGAAATACTATCCAGTTTATTCCACCTTCTAAGTTGTAAGACATGAATTCATAAGACCTTTGATTTCTAAAAATCACATCTACTCTCTTAAGTAAAGATCACTACCAATGAAAATAGCTAAAGGATTATGTCTCAGACTTTGAAAGCAACTCATAAAGGAGACTTTCAGTATTTGGAAGATGTAACATAAACACCTATATGTGGAGAAGGAACATTCGAATGAGGATAATACTTTGGGATATATAAACTTTCGTATATTTGTTTAAATTCGGTCTCAGTCACTGATGGAAGACTAAATTTAATAAAAACTGGAATTATGTATCAAAGGCCTTATCATAAATGTTTATATAGTTTGACTTATTAATTCCACTTCTGAGAATCTATCCTAAATCAAGAACCAAAGAAATTCATTGAATTTCTTGAAACAATTACAACAAAAGGAACAACCTAATGCCTAACAACAGAAAAATTATAATAAAATTATAGTACACAAACATGATTCGCTATCATCATAAGAAGAGTTTTTACAAAGAAAATTGTTTTGTCACATTGCAAAATCAAGGCAGGTAATAAAAATTATGTATGTCATAGTCACTAAGCTGTATAGAAAATATATGTAGAAGTAGCACTGCAACTACCACAGTTTGAAAATAGACCCTTTCAGAATAGGTTAAAAATAAAAGACAAATTCTTCAGACAAGAGAAGCAACTTAAAACTAACAGACTAGTTTAAAGCTAACATAACATAAAATGTATTAGGCCCCAGACAGAACAACTTTTAAGACATTAATTTAATATAAAGAATTCAAGGAAGAAAGCACTAAATGGGGAAAAGATACACACGTGTGTGCATGTGTGTATGGCATAAAAACATTATAAAAAACAGTAATTCTTGCTTTTATCTTAGGGTTCAAACTCCACCCCCCAGCCCCTATCCCCCACCCCCATAAACCAATAATTGTAGGCCAGGTGCAGTGGCTCACACCTATAATCCCAGTACTTTGGGAGGCTGAGGTGAAAGGATGGATTGATGCCAGGAGTTTGAGGTCAGCCTGAGCAAAAGAGTGAGGCTGTCTCTACATAAAATAAAAAAGTAGCTGGGATAGTGGCACAAGCCTTAAGTCCCAGCTACTTGGAAGGCTGAGGCAGGAGAATTTCATGAGCCTAGGAGTTTCAGGTAGCTGTGAGGTATCATGATGCCACTGCACTCCAGCCCAGGCCAACAGAGTGAAACCCCTTCTCAAAACAAAACAGAACCCTGTAAAATTCTATCAAATGGCACAGCACCAAAATGCAAAAAGTACAAATTGTTAAAATGTGTGAGAAACATATAGAAATAAATTTTAGATAATAATTTTTTTTTTTTTTTGAGACAGAGCCTCAAGCTATGCCCCTGGGTAGAGTGCCATGGCATCACACTCACAGCAACCTCCAACTCCTGGGCTCAAGCGAGTCTCCTGCCTCCGCCTCCCAAGTAGCTGGGACTACAGGCACCTGCCACAACGCCTGGCCATTTTTTGGTTGCAGCCATCATTGTTGCTTGGCGGGCCCGGGCTGGGGATTCGAACCCGCCACCTTAGGTATATGTGGCTGGCACCTTAGCTACTTGAGCCACAGGCGCCGAGCCTAGATAATAAATTTTAACATGCTACTATAAATTTTATATAATATCAAATAGAAAAAGTAAATAAGGTCTTAAATGGTGGCTCATGTCTGTAATCCCAGCACTTTGAGAGGCTGAGGTGGAATGATGCCTTGAAGCCGGGAGTTTGAGACCAGCCTGGGCAACTTAGCGAGACCCCTCCATCTCTAAAAAAAAAAATTACCTGAGTATAGTGGCATGCACTTGTAGTCTGTGCTAGTATGGAGGCTGACACAGGAGAACTGCTTGAACCTAAGACTTCAAGCTATTATTGTGCCACTGCACTCCAGCCTGGGCAACACAGCAAGATCCTGCCACAGACAGACAGACAGAAAGAAAGAAGAAAGGAAGGAAGGGAAGGGAAGGGAAAGAGGGAGGGAGGGAGGAAAAGAGAGAGAGAGAGAAAGAGAGAGAGGGAGGGAGGGAGGAAGAAAGGAAGGAAGGAAGGAGAAATTTGAATAATTAGTAATAAAATTTCCTATATGATCTCATATGCATGATCTTAAAAAGTTAAATTCAAAGAAGCAGAGAGTAGAATGGCTGTGAACAGGTGTTGGGAAGGGGAGAAAATGGAGTGATTCTGGTCAAAGTGTACAAGTGTGCTTTGGACAGGATGGATAAGTTCTGGAGGCCTACAGCACAGCAGGTGATGGAAGTTAAGAATAACGTCCCACAGGCTTGAAAACTCCTAAGGGGGTAAGGGTAGATATTAAATGATCTCACCACACATACAAAAAAACATGTAAAGTGTGAATATGGTAATTAGCTTGATTGCAGTAATTATTTCACAGCGTGTATATATAATCAAAACATCATGTTGAAAACTGTAAATATATACAATTTTTTTTCAATTATGCCTCAAAGAAAAAAATAATTAAATTATCTAGGCACTCTGTAAACACACTTTACCATTTCTTAAAAGCATCCAAGTAAAATCAATATTCTGAGCTCCAGTAAGCCAAAAAGAAAATATAAATATATTCTGCTGAAATAAGTTATATTAGAATGATTTTGAAATTAAAAAGCAATACACTTACCAATTAATTATAATAGAAATTTGAACAAAAGAACTTCAACTGCTTCCAAATTAAAAGTGCTTCCTCTATTAGATCAATGTTTTTGGAAGGAATATAGTCAAAGTTTTCCAAAGGGACAGATTAATAATCTTTATCATCTAAAAGAAAAAAGAATAAAAGTAAATGAACTCACATTCAATCCAAGAAGCTATAAAAAAATATGTTTCCTTCTCTACTGGGCTACTAAATGCTTCTCAGAGCTAGACTCTCTTTTCAGTCTGTAGGTAGGCAATTTCTTCCACTCCCACAATTTCATTTGCCAGTCATCTGGCAGATGAAATAAAATTTAGAAAAAACAAAGCAAGAACAACAAAAAAGAAGTATGGAAATCACCCTCTGACAGAGAGACAAAGCAAAGAGCATTAGAAAATTTAAACAAACAAACCCCCCTCAAAACCTATAAACCACTGGTTAGATGGAAAAGAAAAAGATAAATGTTATTGCAGTTATGAAACAAACAGTATGCTACTAAAATGATAAAGAAAAAGAAGAGAAAGCAAATTCAAAAGAGAATAAATAGAAGAAAAATTTCAAATACAAGGTCAAAAGACAAAAGACTTGCAGTACCTTCTCTGACACGTTGAAGGACTTGGAAGCCATCTCTCCCATTTTCACAACACAAGAACAGCTGAACAAACTGAAAATTAATGACTTTTCTGAGAGCTATCAGAGAACACAAAATATAAAAGAGTTTTTATCTCAGATGGGAAAAGACTGAACACGTAGGAGAAAGTAGTGGGTGAGCCAGTTCAGTAAAATTTTTAGAAGTTCACAAGTGAGTAAGAAAGCAGATAATAGTAGAAACAGTTTTAGCTGAACGACTACAATGGCAAAGTGGATTTGTCCCTAGCCTTGCTGAAAGGCCCTCATCAGCTGCCCTGCCCATGGACTCTTGCGGTGAAATCCAAGTGCAGAAACCCATCTGCAGAACTAAGGTCTCAGGCCTCCAGCCAGCACCGATTTGCCACTGTTGTGTCTTCTTTTATGATATGGTCAATCAGGTCTGGCCACAAGGGGAAAAAGTAAATATATTCTGCTGAAATAAGAGAGACTCAGGAAAATGTTTATTAACTGACAGGTCCCAGAGACAGAGGCATGGCACACCACGTAGGGCCACAGGTCTCAGAGACAGAAGGCATGGCACACCACGTAGGGCCACAGGTCCCAGACACAGAGGCACGGCACACCACGTAGGGCCACAGGTCCCAGAGACAGAAGGCACGG
>NW_003852399.1:19531821-19600456 GCF_000181295.1 Otolemur garnettii | reverse complement strand
AGAGACAGAAGGCACGGGCACGCCACGTAGGGCCACAGGTCCCAGAGACAGAAGGCACGGCACGCCACGTAGGGCCACAGGTCCCAGAGACAGAGGCACGGCACACCACGTAGGGCCACATGAGGAAAGAACCAAGGTGGTGAGGAAACAAAAGACAGGAGTAGGGGAAGTTTAGGCCAGAACCTCCACTAGGTTTCCCTGGGGGAGGCAGAGCAGAGTAAACAGCTTAGGGCTGGCAAGTTTGAATAATTTCAGGGGATTGTAAGGTCTAGAGGTGGTCCTTCCTGGTCTGGTACACAGTCCTGGGATAAATAAGGCAGAGGAGTGCTCCTCCCAGGGGTCTACAGGACAGACAGGGAAATGCGACTCTGGATTGGTTGGTTTGCTATCAACAGTGTGCTCCTAGCTGAGCCCTTTCTATCTGGATGCTAGCCCCAGGAAAGATGATAGCCTCTTCCCCACTAGAAAGGTTTTTTAAGATGTCAAGGCATCAAAACATACACACAAATTATACACACACACAGACACAACATGCCCCCTTGGCAATGGATCGCCTAGTACTTCTTGAGCCTCCAGATAACTGTAACCCCTACATAGGATTGTGATCTCATGAGTAGCCCCCAAATGATCTGACCAGCTGAGTTCATCTTGAATGTGATCTTATGAAAATAGTAAGAGCTAAAAGATGAAGATTGTTGTTTTAAGCCACAACAAAATGTTAGGCTTATTTATTATGCAGCCTGAGGTTACTAATGCACTCTTTAAATAGGAGTGTGGCAGGGATGTCAGAATCACATTAGGTAAAAAGAAAAAAACAGTGGCAGAGAATTTCCCCCAAACTGATGAAGATCATCTTCTATTGAATCAAACAGCTCAATAAATTCTTAGTAAGGATAAAAGAAAAAAAAATCAGAATGAACGTAAAACCAGCACATTGTACCCCATGATTGCATTAATGTACACAGGTATGATTTAATTAAAAAAAAAATCATGATGAAACTACAGAACAAGAAAGATAAAGAAAAAATCTCCAGGGCAGCGCCGGTGGCTCAAAGGAGTAGGGCGCTTGCCCCATATACTGGAGGTGGTGGGTTCAAACCCTGCCCTGGCCAAAAAAAAAAAAAAAAAAAACAAAGAGAAGATCTTCAGGGAAGCCTAAGAGAAAAAGATAAATGGTTTTCGTGGAATCCAAAGAGGACTTACAGCAGAATTTTCTATAGCAACAATGCTATCAAAATCAGAAATCTAATTTTGCTAAGAGAAAGTAATAGAGTTCAGTCTATACGTAAAATGTTATTACAAATGAAGGCAAAATAAAAATGTCTTAAAAGAAGCCAAAACTTAGTGAATTTGCTACAAACAAAATATCACTAAAGGAAATTCCAAAAATATGTGCTTCAGGCACATGAAATGTGATCTCTAATAGAAAATGTAAAGTACAAGGAGAAAATAGTTACACAGATAAGCTCAAGCAACCATTGATGTATAAAACAATGCTAATGTCATTGTGGATTTAAATAAAAACAAGAATAAGTTAGAATAGCAATGTATTTATAGTATAAAAATGGGGAGCAGGTGGCTAGAATCAACTGTGCTAAGGTTCATGTATTATTTGGGGGAAGAGTAGAAAATTCAATTAAACTTAGACCTCAGTTACTTACGATGAACATTAAAATTTCTGAAAATCTCTGGAATAATACCTGTTTTATTAGGTGGTAGATCTAGTAGCCATAAATAAGATTGATCCAAAATAGTAGAAGAAAATAATCACTGGGAAAAGAAGGCAAGAAAGAAAAGAAAAGGAAACAGAAAAATGGAACAAAAAAGCACAAAATAAATGTTAGAAAAATAGCCAAATGTGTGTGTGTAGAATTAAAGTTTGTATCTACATGAGGAGACATTAATCTTTTACATATTTATATACATATATAGTAATTATATCTATATATTATATAGAAACTAAAATCTTAATTTATTGTGTCTAAATGCCCACATTAAAAGGCAAAAATCATCAGAATATATTTAAGAAAAAAAAAACTATATCTAAACATATATTGAAAAAAAACTCAGGAAATATTGACTAAAAGAAAACTGGAGGCTAGGTTTCTGTAGCACAGTGGTTACAGTGCCAGCCACGTACACTGAGGGTGGCAGGTTCAAACCTGGCCTGGGCCAGCTAAAGAACTGCAACAAAAAAATAGCCAGGCGTTGTGGTGGGCACCTGTAGTCCCAGCTACTTGGGAGGCTGGGGCAAGAGAATTGCTTAAGCCCAAGAGTTTGAGGTTGCTGTGAGCTGTGACACTACAGCACTCTACTAAGGGCAACATAGTGAGACTCTGTTTCAAAAAATAAATAAAAACATGAATAAAAAAAAAAGAAAACTGGAGCTAGTATATTAATATCAGACATAATAAATTTCACGACCAAAACATTATTACATAATATTTTAATAGAACTCGCTCACCTAATTGACACATTTGGCAGGAAAAAAAATAATGAAGATATGGACAATTTGAAAAAATAATTAATACAACTTAATGTTAGTCTAGAGAATGCCCCCAACAACTGTGAAGTTCACTTTTGAATAAGGCATATATAAAACACTTACTAAAAGTAACCACATATATACAGCAATTCTCAACCAACTTACAAAGATTGCAAGCACAGACCTTATTCTCTGACTACAATGCAATTAAATAAAAAATCGATACTCAAGGGGTGGCACCTGTGGCTCAGTGAGTAGGGCACTGGCCCCATATACTAAGGGTGGCCGGTTCAAATCCGCCCTGGACCAGCTAAAACAGCACTGATAATTGCGAAAAAAATAGCCGGGCGTTGTGGCGGGCACCTGCAGTCCCAGCTACTCTGGAGGCTGAAGCAAGAGAATCGCTTAAGCACAAGAGTTGGAGGTTGCTATGAGCTATGACGCCACAGCACTCTACTGAGGGGCACAAAGTGAGACTGTCTCAAAAAAAATCAATACTAGAATAACAATTAAAATAAAGACCTCAGAAACAGATAGCTTTATATAGTCATTCACTGTGTGACAGAGATAGAGTCTCAGGGCACCTACACCTCACCCCACATGCAAAACTCAATTCCAGGCAGCTTCAACATATAAAAGGCAAACTTTAAAGCTTCTGGAAAACAATATAGTAAAATACATTTATGACCTCGTGTAAAAAAGGATTTCTTATACAAAACATAGAAAGCACAAATCACAGAAACAGATTAATAAAGATGACTGCTAAAATTAAGGCATTATGTTTATCAATAGACTCCATAGGGGAAGTAAAAAAATAGATTATTAGAAAGAAATATAACCAACAAAATATCATGTCTCAATACTATGTGAGACCATTAAGTCTGACCCATGTCAGAAGGGTTCAGTTACAAACGGCAGGAACACGGAAATTGTCTGGGCTAAGCTGTCGGCCTATTTCTCTGCCTTGGCCATGAGTACACAGGTCTGCCTTGTTATTTTGACTGCACAAGCCTTTTCCTATCCTTTTTCTTGTTTAGATATATGCTACATGTTACAAATGCACACCAAGAGACCTCCCTACCTTTTTTAAAAAGAAGCAAAACCTCTGAATACACTAATGTAGGGCTTTTAGTTGAAAAAAGTAGAATCCACTCTGATGAACTCAAGCAAAACTAATCTTTTAAAGGTTATTAAGAGGTGACTGTATTTTGAGTAGAGCCAGCTATCCCAGCTTAAAGGTATGCAGATAGAAATAATGCCCAAATTATTCTGCTAGATGGTCCTTGTGGAAATGCCACTGAAGCCGCCACAGTAAGTAACTGCAGCTGGGCACACTGGACAGTGGACATTGTCACTTGAGTCTCTGGATTGTACAGTCTTGCTCCCACCAGCACGGAACTGGGTTTCTGGAGCACCTGCTTCTTTGTAGCAGTAGTTTCAAAATAACAGGCCTAAGTCACACGCGGGACAAGTTGAGCACAGGGAAACTCACTGTAATTTACGAGAATGCCATCTTCTGAAGTTGTTTAAAACTTTGCAGAAGCCCTGGCGCATGCTGAAAGGCCAGTTTCTGCATTCTACCTTCAAAAGGTGAGGACCCCTGAAATAGGAAACTCCTTAAATACAGGGAGGGTGTTTGACATTGTTGGGTGGCTGTTGTGGACTGAATTGTGTCCACCTAAAATTCTTATGTTGAAGCCCTAACTTGCTCAAGACCTCAGCATGTAACTGTATTTGAAGACAGGGCCTTTACAGAGGTGACTAAGTGCAAACACGGCTGTTAGGGCGGGCTGTGATCCATCCCACCAGGGTGTCCTTAGCTGTTATACGAAGAAATTTGAACACACACACGAAGAGTTACCAGGGATGCGTGTGAGCGGAGAAAAACCAGATTAGGACACAGGGAGAAGGTGGCCATGTGCAAGCTGAGGAGAGATGCCTCAGAAGGAACCAAACCTGCCAGTACCTTGACCTTGTTGAACTGGGAGAAAACACTTCCTTGTTGTCTAACCCACCCAGGCTGTGGTACTTTATGGTAGCTCTAGCCAACAAATACAGTGGCCAAAAAGCATCCACCGCACCTACTCACAAAAGGAAAAAACAGAATAAAAATTACCAATCAGTACTGATTAGCTTTGGAGAAGTTTGCCTTAGAGGGTGTTGTAAATGATCTACATTTTGATTTGGGTTGTGGATACGCAGGTGTATGTGTGTCTATGTACGAGTATAATTTCACTGTGCTGTGTATTTGTTTAAGCACTTGACCACGTGTGTTTTATCTCAAATAAAAAGTAAATTTTTAAGAACCACCACAAAAATGATTAACATCAATTTTACTGGCAAAATCTTCCGTATTTTCAAAGTAGATATTTCACAGACTACACAATACATTACAGAGTTTATAAGTCAAGTTATTGAATTAATTGTATGAAATCAGCCTCACTCTGAAACTGAGACTGGATAAAGAAGTGGACCAATTTCATTTAGGAATAAAGATTTTTAAGTCAGCAAATCACTAGCAATGCATTACAGCAGTGCATTAAAAAATAAATCTTTCACGAGGACACGGCAGGATTTATTCCAGGAATAAGGATGGCTCACTTTTGAGAAATTTATTAGCATAGTCTACCAACATATATCAGTAGATGTCAAATGGCATTCCACATATCTAAAATCAGATTTCTGACTTCAGAAATAATCACACAAGAAAAAATAGAAGTAGTTTTTCAAGTTTAAAAACAACACATGTGGTAAAATAAGGAAATGAAAAGGATGCCCCCTGTTCTCACCGCGGTTAGCATTGCATCACTCGGAGTGCAGAACAATGAGGCGCAAAATGGAAACAGAAGTAGAAAGAATTAATTGCCAGAAAACTAATGAAAATCAACTGTACAAAGTTCTAAAATTAATAGGTTTTCAGCAAAGTAGCAAAACCTAAGATAAATGTGCTGAAAGTAATAGCTTTCATTTCCATGGGCTCAAAAAGTAATTAGAAAGAACGATTCCATCTACTTCAGAAACAAGAACCATAAAATAATCCTAATGGAAATTAGGTAGGGCTCATAAAACAAAACAATAGCACTTTTTTTTTTTTTTTGCATTTTGGCCAGGCTGGGTTTGAACCCGCCACCTCTGGCATATGGGGCCAGTGCCTCACTCCTTTGAGCCACAGGCGCTGCCCAATAGCACTTTTTTTAGTATAAAATTTGATTTAAATGCAGAAACATACCATGCTCCTGAAGAGATGGACTAATTTTGCAAAAGTATCATTTCTTCCCAAATTAACTTAATACAACTAGGAAAAAGTACTCCTGTGTTTCTGTAAATAAATTCCTCAAAACTAATAAAATGGCTGAAAAACTGGGCAAAATGTGAATTGGTATGTTAAAAAAATTGTAATTAGCAACTAGACATATGAAATCAATATAGAATCCAAATTTTATTTAAAGAAATATAAATTTACATTTAATATTGCCTACATAATTTAACAACTATAATTTACTAAACTGTTAAGAACCAAGGTCTAATTTCACATACTGATAATGAGAAAGTAAAGTGATAGGTGGTTTCACTGGTCAACTTGGCCAGACGTATATACGAGTATTAAGGATCTTCAGAGACTGGGTGTGGTGGCTCATGCCTATAATCCTAGCACTCTGGGAAGCTAAGGTGCAAGGATTGCTTGAGCTCAGGAGTTTGAGAGCAGCTTGAGTAAGAGCAAGACCTCATCTCTACCAAAAGTAGAAAAATTGGTCTGTGGTAGGCACCTGTAATTCCAGCTACTCAGGAGGCTGAAGCAGGAGGATCACTTGGACCCAGGAGTTTGAGGTTGCTACAAGCGAGGCTGACATCACGACATGCTAGCCTGGGTAACAGAGTGAGACTCTGTTTCAAAAAAATAATAAAAACCAAAAGAACCTTGGAGAGAATTACGAATTCCATGTCTAGAAATCTAACATAGAAATAAATTAGCATTTGGATAATTAATGATATGTAAAGATGTTCTTGTCTTTACACATACATAGCAGTATAATCTATGCTGACAAACCATTGCATAAACAATTATCTACAAATACGAAATTGGTTAAATATATCCTGATATATTCATAAAATGGAGTCACCTCCATCAGAAAGTTACATATTTGAAATATTAAAATATTGTGCATAATATAATGCTATATAAATTAGGCATGGTGGCCCACACCTGCAGTCTTTGAGAGGTCGAAGTGGGAGGACTGCTTGAGATCAGGAGTTTGAGACCAGTCTGGACAACATAACTGAACTCCTGGGAGAGGAGGGAAGCTAAGGTGCAAGGATTGCTTGAGCTCAGGAGTTTGAGAGCAGCTTGAGTAAGAGCAAGACCTCATCTCTACAAAAAGTAGAAAAATTAACTTGGTCTGCGGTAGGCACCTGTAATTCCAGCTACTCAGGAGGCTGAAGCAGGAGGATCGCTTGAACCCAGGAGTTCAGTGAATACAAAAACCAAAGAATTCTCCTTCTCCTTTTGCTCCCATTCCCCAGGATTGGAGTGGGGAGGGGAAAGGAGAAGGAGAATTCTTTGGTTTTTGTATTTCTTAAGACAATATCTATAACACTGAGTAAAGAAAATTGGGAAACTTAGACTACACCAAGTCAGTTTCTCACCACGGAAGAATTGAATGCTAAAGGTCAATAACAACACTTACAGGACTGGTGACATTCTCAGTCCTTCCTGTTACTTACCTCTGATTTCTGGGAAAGTTACATCAAACGTGGGAGGTAACAAGAACACTTTCCTTTCTTTAACACCGAGGAAGTTTTTAAAATTTGGTAACTTTAAAAGGCTAACAGTTGGCTCAGTTTGATAAAATGAAATTTAAAAATGAGAATTGACTATAACCAGTATTTCCTTAAATTCATCCACGCAGATACACCCTTTGGGACCCAGTGTAGCAGAGGGCCTCCGAGTCTGATATTGCTACGCAAGGCTTCCCTCTTCCTGCTACACACCTGATTAAAGGCTGCAGGATCAAAGAGCAAACCACTTACACAGTAAAGGGCTGCAGGGCCAAAGGCTCGTCCCGAATGGAATCACTTAAATTTATTTTAAAGGGTCATCACAAAGAGGGTGCTTATTTTTAGAAATTAGTTTTCTTTTGATACAAAGAAAAATGTTGGCCATTTCCCTTATGTTTATAACAACATTCCAATTTAATCTTCCGTTTAAAAATTCCTTAATTATTGCACAACAGTGGTTTGTTGATTGCACAACACTCACATCTCAGTTTGATACTAAAATCCAGAGTTTCTATAAGAGGGAGTGTAAGTGCATGCATGCACACACATGCCCCTTCTTTTCCTTTACGGTAATCATACATGTTAAAGCTATGGTTTATAATTTTAATTCTGCTCTCAGGAGATAGCTATACACACGAATGATAGAAAAAATCTGTTATAAAAATATTTTTAATCAATTTATTATTACTTACCCAAATCCCTTTCTTTCCTTTTTTTTCTTTCTTTCTTTTTTTTTTTTTGAGACAGAGTCTCACTACGTCGCCCTTGGTACAGTATTGTGGCATCACAGCTCACAGCAACCTCAAACTCTTGGGCTTAAGCGATTCTCTTGCCTCAGCGTCCCAAGTAGCTGGGATTATAGGTGCCCGCCACAACTCCTGGCTATTTTTTGGTTATAGTTGTCATTGTTGTTTGGCGGGCCGAGGCTGGATTTGAACCTGGCAACTCTGATGTATGTGCCTGGCGCCCTAGCCACTGAGCTACAGGCACCGAGCCCCCAAATCCCTTTCTAATAACAGCAGTAGTGCTAGAAAGGAACATGGTATTCTGCAGGTATTCTTTGATGATGTTCTAAAATTGTATTCTTCTGAACTTCATGTCCCTATTCTGCACCATTAAAAGTCATGTATACACATAAAGTCTTCAACCAAAAGGAACCAGTAGGTGTTGGAATTTTTCTTAGGGTGTGATTAGAATCTGGTACAGAAAAAGACCTTCCAACCTAAATTTCTCTTGTTGGTTATCACGAGTATCACTGAAAAATCTGGAAAAACATATGCCAAAGCATACAACCGCATGTTTTTTTGTCCAGTCATACATAACAATCCAGCATAATTATTCTTGAATTAAAATCAAAATCAAGTTTGTAAGAAGAAATCTACGTTCTTTTAAACATTGAGACCTCAACTGCTATTCAGCTGATAACACTGTATTTACCTCACTCTTCTAATAAAACTAAAACTTGAATGATTTTTTAAAATCCTACCAATTTAAATGAATTACACAGAAAGAAACCCTGCATACCACTTTTTACCTTAATACGCCTTTGGTATTTCTATTTTGAGCAAATCAAATCATGACAAACGTTTAAAGTTCTAATCTAACTTTTTCATTTTGTCTCATCTTATCTTGCTTTATAAAATGTTAACTGAGCTGTTTCAAACAAACAAGCAAACAAAAAACAAAAGGAGTTTGTTCACTCCTAGAAGACAGAACCAGAAAAAACATTGGGTGAATTTAAAAAAAAAACACACACACATTAGTTTTTCTTCTCTACAATTTAGTCATTATAGTAGAATATAAGTTTCAAACACACAAAACCTCGAGTCTCCTGGTGCATCTTGTGTTACCATCTTTTGTTCCACTGGCATTCCTATGTTGGAGCAGAGTGTTCTTAAGATAATTTAGCTAAAACAAAAAATAAAAGCTACAGTTCTTCCTTGTTGTCTATTCAAATATTCAGAGATGCCAAAGGGAGTTCTTTTACTTTCTTTCATTAGATGCTCCAGAAGAGAACAAACTGTTTCAATTATTTTTTAAAATTCTGACGGTTGATATCCCACCCAAACTTTCACTCTGTTTTCTAATAAAGAATGTAGCATCTTATAAGAGACATAATGTTGTATTAGTCAACTGTCCTCAGATTTCCTTAAGTCACTAATGGTTGGACAAGAAAATGTTGCCGTATGGCCAGCTAGGTAAACCTTCAGCCCAATATATGTTATAAGGTCGTTCTGAAACTCACTTGAAATAATGTAAATCCTGACAGGTGAATGTTAAGTAAAAGGGAAATTATAAAGCAAATAAGCATTATTGATTGTTAGTGAAATCTCATTTGAGCCCTTCAAATCCTCAAAGAACTAGGCACAGTTCCAGGGCAAATCCCAGGGGGAGGGAGCCAGACAGGGAAGGATGTCGTCTAATCACGTCATCTATTAACACGCGAGGCACACTGCTTGGGTCCAAGCTTGTCACAGTTTCTTCACTTTTGTTCCTATCATATAGCAGCACACGTGGTACAAACGCATTGACCTTCAAATACACCAACAGAATACTTTGGATCTGCCATGAAGGGTTCATGCCTTATGCTTTATGTTGCTTTAAAAAGTTGTGTTGCTTTTAAATGGATCTATCTGCACTCTTTGGAGGTCTCCCTCTCCAAGGGTGTGGACTTAGGAAACAGCTGGCAAAGGTTCAAGGTGCAAATCTGTGGCGTGGAGCGCAGAAACACTCACTAGCTTCTGCAGAGAGGGACCAATAGCCAAATGAAGAAAGACCCTTAAAGCTATTAATAATAATGTGCTTCCTTTTCATGCGGACCATTTATTTTTAAAATGAAATGAAAAGCTGCATACTGCCTCAGTAGAGAGACCCATTATTACCACGTTCTTTCAATCTTACCGGGGCTTTAATATTTCACAAACATCACCTCCCTCCCCAAGCAAGTAGACAGTGAACAAGTCAACATCTACTATGTATCTCTTACTACGCCTTCTGTTTAGGGAGTACAAGGTGAACAAATTATAGTTACTATGCCTAACCGGCAATGTAAAGGCAAGATAAAAAATATCCACAAACAAATGCAATCCAATAGTTTTTTATTCTCCTAGGAGAGCTGCCAGATTTCAAATCCTGTTTAAACAAGACTGTCTTTCTGGGATCCAGTTATATTTTTTCCATGTCTTTCTGTACATAAGCCATGCCTCTGGTCCTCAAACTGCTGTCTTCCAACACCAATCTGAGTAGAGTCTTACAGGTATACTTTTGAGCAATTAGAGACACCACACACACACATAAAGCATACTTAGCTTATTTACCTGGAACACCGCCTAAGTATCCGAGCTATTTCCCAGTTCAAAATGTCAACTTCAAACAACATCTCCTCACTCCTCAATTGTCTTCACAACACTTAAAAACAGAATGAATCAATCTGGCACAATTCTTCCAATCTCATCAGACTAAATGGAAGTCAGCACAAAGAGTCACAGTTTCAGAACCAAAATAGGAGATGCCTTAGATTAATGTTATTTCTTACAGATTCTAACAGTCAAACAGTTTATTAAATACATGAGATGAAAAATTAACAAAACATAACAGTGTTTGTGCTACCCCTCCAAGAAGTTAACACTCTTGCAGAGGACGGCTTGATCACTGAGGGAATTAAAAATGCATGGGAGTAAATTATGCAAGGGAAACAAGAAATAGTTCAACAGTGGGCTGTTTTTCGAAGGGTCTATTTAAAGCTTTAAACATTTCCCTCTTGCAGATAGTTTGGCCCTGACCTTGACTACTCTTCTTACTGCTGGGCAAACCCGATTTAGGCTTTCAATTAGTCCTGTTGTTAGCAGTGGCACGAGAACCAAAACGGCTTACTTCCCAAGTGACCTCTTCAAGGTACTTCAAGGGCATTTGAGGATACCTGTGCCATTGTGCTTTGTTCACATATCCACCCGCCGGAAAGCAAGACAGCAGTCATATTTGGGGATCAACCACAGGCCGGCAAACAACAGGAGCTGGGAGGACTGTGAACTTGTAAGTCCAATAGTTCAGCATGCGGTCCAGCTGCTGTCCTAACAACTGGGTGGGTGAGTAGAGGGAAAACATCCAGGATTATTAGTATCTCCACCTCTCTCCGTTTTCACCTTCACCTTGCCAAGACAAAGTCAAGACCAAGAGAGAGATAATTTTTATGAAACTTTTCATAAATTGCCATATCTTGATGATTTTAGCAAGTCCTCAACTGATTTTAACCGTAAAAATGTACCTTACAACACTTCCTAAGTGTTTTCACATTCGGTGATACTTATCATAATGTCTTATGTGTGTATCTGTCACAGGTTTGTTTATTTATTTATTTATTTATTTATGAGACAAAGTCTCAAGTTGCCAGCCTGGGTAGAGTGCCATGGCGTCATCATAGCTCACAGCAACCTCCAAGTCTAGGGCTCAAGCAATCCTCTTGCCTCAATTTTTCTATTTTTAGTAGAGATGGGTCTTCCTCCTGCTGGCCTTGAATTTGTGAGCTCAAACAATCCACGTGCCTTGGCTTCCCAGAGTGCTAGGATTACAGGTGTGAGCGGTCGTGCTCGGCCTCTGTCACAGTTTTAAACTCAGGGAGGGACATGAACTCAGAGGGGAAGTGGTGTGTGGGGCTTTTTGTTTTTCTTTCTTTACTGGCGCTTAACCCCAAATAGCCAGGCACCAAAACAGTAAACATCGTCATTAGACAGATTAGGAAATCACAGAATAAGAAATATATAATTTTGTCAAGATTACCTGACAATAACAGAAATAAAATTAAAGTTTTCGGACACGTACATTTGTTTTTCGATCTTTTACCTTCAAGTCCACATTTTTTCCATGATACCATCCCAAAGATTCAGTCATTGATTCACTCAATTATTTACTGAGGGTCTAAGATAAGCCGAAAGGCCTGAGATTAGTGATTCAGTACTAAATAAGACAGACACCATCCACAAACAAATGAAAATGACAGTCTAGAGCAGGCCCTAACCAGCTACAGTTGATCTTTAAATATAACTTGAAAAGACTCAGATGAATCACGAAGCCTAGGAAGATTGAAAGAATTAAGAAAAAGCTATGTTGTGAATGCATAAAATATAAGTAGATACTAGTCTACCTTTTACTACTGTAAAATATACACAAATTTCTATTAAAAGTTAAAATTCATCAAAACTTATAGAAACTATACATTGTGCCATTTACAAATGCAAAGATTAAATAATAAATTTAACTGTAATACATATTGTACTACTAATTTTGTAGCCACCTCCTAATGCTAGGGTTGTATGTACTTAAAAAGTCACGTGATGCTAATCATCTAGTGAGCAGTTCCACTAAGTTGTATATTGCAGTAAAAAGTGATCTCCTGTGGTTCCCGTGTATTTTTCATTGTGTTTAGTGCAATACTGGATACCTCAAATAACACCATGAGCGGCACTATACAAAGTGCTCCTAAGCAGAGAAAACTCATGATATCACAAGAAAAAGTGGAATTGCTTGAGATATTCCATAGAGGTTCCAACTATGGGTGCCCACCATTTCAAGATATGTGAATCTAGTGGAAAGAGTACTGTGAAAAAAGAAAATTCACAAAGCCATCATTACAGCTACACCAGCAGGCTTCAAAAACCTAGCACTTTATGTAAAATAATGTTTTATTTTATATTGAAAAGACAGCTTTTATGTAGGTGCAGGATTGCTATAACAAAGGCATACCTTATAGACGCTACTAAGATTCTAGAAAAAGCAAAATCATTACATGACACGTTAAAAGGTGAAGGATCTAAAAGCTGGAGAATTTAATGCCAGCAAAGGATGATTTCAGAAAGAGGTTTGGCTTAAAAAGATGTCCAGTTTATAGAAGTAGCTTCTGTCAACCAAGAAGCAGCAGCCGAGTTCCCAGATGTCATTAAGAAAATCATTGAGGAAAGAGGGTATCTGCCTGAACAGATTTTTAATGAACAGGTTTTTAACAAAAAGTGCCTTATTCTGGGGTGAAAAAGCCACAAAGGACATTTGTTAGTGAGGAAGAAAAGTGAGCACCATGATTTAAGACAGGAAGGGCGAGGCTAACTCTACTGTTTGGTGCAAATACAGCCTGGTTTATGATCAGGACTGTCATCCATAAAGCCACTCGTCCTGAGTCCTGAAGATAAAAGATAAATTCCAGCTGCCAGCCTTTTGGCTGCACAAGAAGGCCTAGACAACTTGCATGCTTTTTCTGAACTGGTATTTTGTCCTTGAAGTCAAGAAGTACCCTGCTGGTAAGGTACTGCCTTTTAGAGTTCTTTTGATATATTAGACAATGCCAAAGGCCTCCCAGAAGTCTTTGAGTTAAATACCAAAGGTCTCGAAGTGGTCGACTTACCCTCCAACACAATGGCTCTAATTCTACCTCTCAATCAGGGGGGTGAGAAGGACCTTTAAGGTTTATTACACATAGACTTTATGCAAAGTATTGTTAAGCAGAGAGAACATCATGAAAACTTGGAAGAATTACACCATTAAAGACGTCATTATTGTTACAGCAAAATCCGTGAAAAACATCAAGAAGCTGCAAAAAGTTGTCAAGCCTGAAGCAGTAAATTCCTGTTAGGGAAAACTGTGTCCAGATGTTGTGCACAACTCCACAGGATTTACAGCAGAGCCAATGAGGCAAATCCTGGAAGAGATTGTGGATATCGCAAAAAAGGCAGGTGCTGGGGTGAAGGGAGGTCTCCAAGTTACGGATTGTGGAGAAATTCAAGAGCTAACAAGCCACAGTAGAGGAATGAAAAGAAGACAACTTTGATGGAGATGAGTGCTTCCAACCAAGTACCAGATGAGGAAGAGTGACGTGCTAGGGGTCTCCAACCTTTTTTTCTTCTACTGCACTGGGAAAGAAGAGTTGTCTTGGGCCACACGTTAAAGACATAAACATTAATGGAAGCTGATGAGCAAAAAAAGGTGCACGCTCAACTTTCACAATATCTGACACCACCGATAAGCAAAACAGGCCTCACATAACCTGCTTGTGGCCCATGGGCTCCGGCTCTGAGGCTGGACACCACATGGCAGAAGGGTTCTGATTATTCGAGAATCTTTTGACTTCTTTTATGATGTCGACCCTTCCACATGGACACTGAAACTGCAGCACATGAGGAAGGGCTGGTACCATTTACTAATAAAAATATTTTAAAATAAACAAACAAGTCAAAAATTACAATGTATTTCTTTAAAGTTACACAAAACGTGCCTGCCTTCTCTTACCTCTTCTGCCACCTCGCTCCCAAGGACAGCAAGACTCACCTCTCCTGTTTTTTTCTCCTCAGCCTACTCAACATCTAGATGACAAGATAAAGACCCTCAGGATGACCCACTTCAACAGTAGACATTTTCCCTTATTTATGATTTTCTTAATAACATTTTATTTTCTCTAGCTTATTCTTAGAATACAGTACATAAAACTTGTGACATACAAAATATGTTAACTGTTTATGTTACTGGTAATGCTTCCAGTGAATAACAGGCTATTAATAAAATTTGGGGGGAGTCAAAAGTTATATATGGATTTGGCAGCGTAGGTCAGCATCCGTAACCCCTGCATTGTTCAAGGGTCAACTGTGTGTGTGTGTGTATATATTATACATACATGTATCTGTGTATCAAGAAAAAGCATAAACACGTTTATGAATGCATTTAAAAATAAAGACCACAACTTGTTTTTGAGACAAGGTCTTGCTCTGTCACCCAGGCTGGAGTGTAGTGGTGTGATCACCAGTCACTGCATTCTCAAACTCAGGCTCTAGTCATCCTCCTGCCATGGCTTTCAAACAGCTGGATTATTGGTACGTGCTGCAATACCTGGCTAATTTTTAAATTATTTTTAAAGATACAGTCTCATTCTATTGTCCAGGGTGGTCTTGAACTCCTGGGCTCAAGGAATCCTCCTGCATAGCCTCCCAAACTGTTGGGATTACAGGTGAGCCCCATGTCCAGTCATAGCAACTTTTTAAATAAGCTTCACGAATGCTTGTTCTTTGATGTGCCTGTAAAAGCTGCTGTCACATAGAAGAGTCTCAGTATTTACTGAAGGGAAAAAAAGCACAAGAAAATTATGAAGTACTTATTTTGTGCTCCACACCTTATTGGAACATTTTACCTGTCATCAAAACTTAATGTTAAACCCAGAACCAATTAATTTTTAATATAGACTTCAAAAGTGCACTTTAACAATGAACTGAATGGCCATTAGTTGTATGTGTAGTTTTTCCAACTGATAACTAGTAATCCACAGTGGCCTCACCTTTCAAGTTCAAAGGGCAGCAGTATGTGAAAAACAAAGTGGCAGAAAAAGTGAACATTACTTACTAACACGATGGATGACCTTGAAGGAGCAGGATATAACAGCAAATAGTAAGAGATGTTCTTCAGAGTTTTGTGTATTCTAATAAGTATTTTTGTGGGGTCACTGTTAGCCAATGATTATCATCAGTAGAACAAATGGAGTATCCTTTGCTGGCACCGAGACCAACCAGATGAGTTTGGTAGATAAACATGTTCTTTCACAACTTACCAACATGTGCCCCCTAACCCTTTGCAAATTTAATCTGAAAGGATTACAATCAACGCAACAATGATGTGAGGGCAGTGTGACAAAAAGGAAGTCTTGTTTTCTATTCCTTGTTTTAAAGCTTAGCAGGTACGACCTTGGGCAACGATCTGAGTATGCTTTCTCATCAATATCATAGAAATAGTTTCAACTTTCAGTACTTCCAGGCTTAAATAAAACACTCAAACACTCTCTCCTTATGGTCACTTAGAGAAACAGAGGGCATGAAAATGCCCGAGAAACAACTAATGGCCGTTCAGTTCATTGTTACAGTGCACTTTTGACGTCTATATTAATGGGACATGTTTATTATTACCGTCCTGTATTTCCTACCTGGGATTTTCCTAGTCCATCAGGACATAATTAATAACCCTTTAAAAATACTGGGCTAGTAATCATCTAGAAATCTTTGTTTGGTATTAATGTGGCTTGGTTGAGCTACAGTCTTTTAAAATAAATAGTGAATATTAATCACACCTCTATCGAAGAACTTTTGGACCTTGGGTTACTGGGGAAGAGGGAAAGATGAAGACTGTTAACATCCTTCTCATTTCTGTATCACCTTGGTAAAGCATGAAATTCTATAGTTTTCTATATGACTATAGTTCTATTTGTTATAAATGGGGACTACTGATGCATGGAATTAGCTCCTACACATAACAAGGGCCTACCTTGTTACTCATGTCACTCTGATACTTTCTCCATAAACCCTGGCCATTTTATACTACCAATACGCCTCTTTATGTTTCTATGCATTTTTCTCTGCCCTATGCTTGGCATTTTTACGACACTGGCCACAGAAGAATAAGTAATTATCATTTGGCTTACCATGCCCAATCATTTTTCCTTTAGTTTCAGTACTTTTGGACTACAGCTTAGAAGTACCAACACCCCAAGTCAGGCTTGGAAACCACAGCAGGTGAGACAAATCTGGCCCTTAGCCTGTTTTTGTAAATAGTTTTATTGGAACACAGCCACCAGCATTCATTTACATACAAAGGCTGCTTTTGTGCTACATGACAGAATCGAATAGCTGTAACAGAGAACATATGGCCCACAAAGCCTAAGATATTTAATATCTGGCCTTCTACAGAAAAAGTTTGTGGACCCCTGCTCTAAGTTTAGTATTGGGAGGTCTCTATGCTCTTTTAATGACAGATACAATTTAACTACAGTAGACTCTAAACTTAACTGAACATTGAGGGTGGCCTGATCAGATGTTAAATAAAAGAATAATAGGCATGTATCTTTTATCTTTGTACTACTTCTTGAAAGCAGGAACAGAAATTTCTATTATCTGACTGGGTTGTAGTTCAACCACCAAAGTGAAAAATCTAACCACTTCTATGTAAGACAGAATGTATGTATGAAGACTGTATACTTCTTAAATTCTGTGGGTAACTAGCAAAGTGTGGATGTAACATTTAAAGAGGAAATTGTTAAATTGAACTTATATTCCTATTTAGTCTCTGTAACTGTACAGTAGGTGACTAAGAAGCCACTTAAAGAAAATAAGGAACAACAGCTTTATTTGTAATAGAATCTACTGGAAACAACTAAAATAGCCTTCAACAGGTACAGGGTTAAACAATGTGGTACATCAATACCAGGGAATATTCAGCAATAAAAATGAACAAACTACTGATGTACATGCCAACTGAGATCACAAGGGCATCATGATGAATAAAAAGAGCTAATCTCAAAAGGTTAATGTTGTATAATTCCATTTTTAGAATATTCTCTGGAGGAAAAAGTATCCAATGTACACACCCCTATTATGAAACTAATTTATACCTTTTATATGAAAGCTATAACCAAATAGCCTAAGAATATGGGGAGGGGGGAGGGAGAAGGGAGAAGGGAGGAGGGAATGGGTGGAGGGAGGGGGTTTGGAGGGATCACTTCTGAGGTTTATCTTATAGGGGTACAGGTGAATCTTTCTAAGAGTAGAATGTGAACGTTTTAAAGCAATAACTGAGAAAATGACATGAAGGCTGTGTTGAGCAGTTTGATGGAAGTATTTCAGATTGCATGTGAAAACCCTACACTGTACCCCAGAAGTGCATTCTGTACATAGTTACCATTCAATAAAAAATAAAAAATAAAAAAAAAATCCTTATTCCAACTAATAAACTGTTAAAAAAAAAAGAATATTCTCATAATGACAAAATTATAGAGATGAAGAACAGATTAGTGATTGTCAGGAGACAGTAGGCAGGGGTGGAGGAGGGTGTGGCCACAAAAGAGTAGCATGCCGGGGATCTTTGTGATGATGACAGCTCTATCTTGATCGAAGTGTTGGTCATACAAATCTACATGTAATAAAATGGCACAGAACTGCTACACACATTGAGTGGATGTCAATATCCTGATTTTCATATTGTACTACAGTAATGGAAGATGAAAAACTGGGTAAACTGGGTTTGGCCTAAATAAAAAGTTAAAAAGAAACACCACACTTGCACATATAAGAAAATTCATAGCAAAATAAAATGAATCATAGACAATTTTATTCAAATTCTCCAAATTTGTATTCAATATTTGTTTCAAAAATGTATGTCACCCCTTATTAATGCTTTTTTTATTTCATTTTCTTTTACAGAATTTTTTCATCTTTTCTTTATAGTTCTTCAGTAGAAGCCAGAGTCTTGAGTTGCCCAGTTAGGAGCCTAAAATAGGCAGAGAGAAATCGACAGGGTGAAAAGAAAATACCTTCTAAAACAGCTATCAGAAGAAAGTGACACTGCATTTACTTCAGCACTACTCTGGTCAAACCAGTTTAAGATCTTAAATTCTCCAATTACTAAATGTCAGATATTCCACTTAAATAACAAATGAAGCACATCAAAATATATACTTTTAAACCAGTTACAAATTTTAACAATTAGTATCACCAACACTGAAATAATCAATACAAACTGATCCTAAGGCATAAAGAGATAAAAAAAAACAACAACATATAAACGTTATTTTCTGGGTTAACTATTCTAGACTTGGATGGAATATGCCATTCCTATTCCAATGCATTGTTCTTTTTTGAAACTAAAAGACTATTCTAAGGACACCAATCTGTCCCTAAAATTTCAATCAAGAAGTGTCTTTAAAAGTTCCACAACTGCTTTCTAATAACTTTCTTCTCTTTAGTTACACATAATCATAATGTCTAAATAGTATATTAAAGACAATTTAGGATTCCAAAATTATAAGGTCATCCAAGTTCTTCAGCAGCTAATATGCAGGATCTCTAGCAAAAGGGGGGATTATTTTCCATATGAACATCAGATGAAAGAAATGAAATTTGTGTAAGATCAGCACTAATAGATATAATAAGATCAACATTTTTACAGAACTATTTCTTTAGATTCAGAAAGAACACACACTGCATGTACTTGAAAGAGGGCTACACATGTAAGTTATCATCTGCCAGTATCAAAATGATGTGTTGAAAACCCCGAGGAAATGAGTTAATGAAGTCACACAGGAAGAGAAAAAGGAGAAAAAAAGTTACAATAAACTAGGAACACAATTTTTTTTTCAGTTTCCTTGACTAATGCATATTAATTCATTTAAGAAAAAGTCGATTTCAGTTTAGTAATTTCTTAAACAAAATGTTCATACCTTTAAAGAGCAATAAAAATCAGATATAACCAATATTGATATGTTCTCAAAAAGTTCATGTAAGAATGTTTCATTGTTTCTAAATCCCAGACAGAAGAAATGTATGGTTCTTACCTCTGACCTACTATTCTGATTAAGCTTCTTCTCAATATTCATGGCCAACATCTGGCTTCTAAAAGAAAGGCTTTTGGTCTTTTCAATCACTTGCTGATAGGGTGAGACTGCATTGTTACCCATAACCACATGACCCTGAAATGAAACAGAGGGAAATTGATACTCTAATGTTAATGACTAAGCTTCCCAGGTATGCGATGAGCATGATGTGACATGCTGCGCACTACTCCATGTATTTTTCTATGCTGTATATAGATGACATTACTTATCTAGCAAGAAAAAGGGTGCTGTTGCCTTCAAAGAACTATTATACAAGATAAAGTCTTAATGAAAACTATAATTGTCCTATTTAAAAATTCCTAAAGTTCAAAATAATCAGCAATTGTACTTACTAATTTAGAATCAATCTTGGCATCAAGTCTTGCATTTCTGATCAAATTCACAATCCACCTTTCAGCTTCTTCTGGAGTCATGTTCAGTTTATCTGCCAACATGCTAATGAAAATAGTAATGTTAATTAACTGGGCTTGAAAACCTAGCTTTTATGTATGTGTTTGATACACACTCTACAAAGAGAATTTTAGGTACGTCTGGGTCACCCTCAGACTCTCACTAGCTCATATATTTGGACCTATTGTCTTGTATTGTGTATGACCCATATCCCATTTTACCAACCAGACTCTAAGATCATTGAAAGGAAGGCTACATATTCTACATTAATGAAATTCTTTCTAGTTTCTAGAACACACTTTACACTTAAGCAGGTGCTCAACATTAAATAATGATCTAAAGGAGAAAAAAGTTTTAACAATGCACCCTCAGCCTGCTATATCCACAGGTTCTGCATTCATGGATTTAACTTACTGCAGATAGAAAATATTAGGGGGGGGTAATTTGATAAAAAAATAACACAATGATAACCCCCTCAAAAAAAAATACAATGATAAAAAAATAAAGCACCAAGAGAACGTAACAACTATTTACATACCATTTCCATTATTATTATAAGTAATATAATATAACTACTTACATTATAAGTAATATATTATTGTAAGTATCATGATTATGATCGGGGTAAAGGGAGTTGTTGCAGTGCTCAATTTATAGGACTAAAAAGCAAGCACCAGCCTTTGTAGGTAGAGTAGGTCAGTCAGTCAGCTAATGGAAGAGCACCTATGCATGCACATATAATAATTTAAGAGCATATTATATTTAAAAATATATAGTACATATGCATGCATATTTCAACTGTTCTTTACTTCCACTAAAGATGTCATATGCCGTCCAGCTTTTTAGTGCTCACTAATTTGATGAAAACAACTAGAATGTCATCAACAAAATCCCTCTTTGGAATATTATGAACTAAAATTTCTGATCTGTCAGAATTTTCAACTTTAATACAGCCACTAATAACTGTATAATTAATTATATAATTCCAGAGCTTCTGATCCTAATGTAAGCAATGTAGTTATTAATAAAAATATCTTTATGCAAATAATATAATTGCAGTGCTATCCCTATTTTATATATTTATTGACAATGGTTTAATTAATAGAGTTTTGTTCAAAATGTAAAAATAAGTTAAACTATCAATAAAATAAGAGTAAAACTAAATCTATGAAGATAATTATTTTAAGTTACAGGAAATCTGAAATGGAAAACAAGATAAATATGGAATAAGCCATAATATTTCATGTCAAATTATGTTTTTTTCCTCCTAAATCAGTGTTCTTTGTTTTAATAACCAATTTTGTTATAAGCACACATTCAGAGCAAGCATAAAGAACAATTAATCTAAGACTATCACTTTGTATAGACAAACTTTATTATCTCTTTATCAGGGTTATCTAATCCCAGTTTTTAAAAGCCGCTAAAAACAGAGAAGCATACATTTTACTTAAACAATTAGTCTTTTGTTTTTTTTAATTCCTACAACTGGTGTTTCCTATGGCTTCCTGATAAACTTCTAGTGTTTCTTGCTGATGTCCGACTTATTTTAGGAACAAGTACATTTCATTCTCATCAGCACTAACAAAGGAAGTATATGTGTCTGACACTTTTACCTGAAGCTGCTAATTGAAAGAACAGATTTTCCAACACATACTCACGATTTTACTCTGATTAGCATAAATAAAACAATCTGTTAAAAAATATATATATTAAAATCCCTATCTTCAAGGTCTCTAAAGCTCACTGCAGTCTCAAAGGATCCTCCTCCTCAGTCTCCTGAGTAGCTGGGGACTACTGGACTGTACCACAGCACCTGGCTTTTTTTACGTTTGGTAAAGACTGGGTCATGCTATGTTGCTTAGGCTAGTTTTGAATTCCTAACCTTAAGTGATTCTACCATCTCAGCTTCCCAAAGCACTGAGATTATAGCTGGCCAATTATTTCTTTAATCATTGCTTTAAACTTTCTTACCAATCTACTCTCGTCTTGAGAGACTCTTCTCTACCAGCCATACTAAACCCCACTGTTCATCAAACACACCACGTTCTTAACCACTCAGGCCTTTCCATATGCTGTGCCCTGTCTGCAAGGCTCTTCAACCCTGTTTTCTCATAGTGTTAATAACAGCTGAAGTTGTATTACTGAATGTCAGCTTCCATGGTACACTGCATACAAGGATGTAACCAAAGAGCATGCACTGTCTTCCTGGTTCACTGCCACACATCCAGTGATAAGCAGCACAATGCCTGGCACAGAGGAGATAATTAACATTTACTGTCCGATTAATTCCTATTCTAGTTGAGGCTCCATTACTATTTCCTAGTTTTCTAACTAATTTACCTCTTAAGTCTCTCCTTAACATTTTATATGGTTCCCAGGTCAGTTTTAAAACCCAGCTATAGTAGTCACCCCTCTTGTCTGCAGTTCCAATTCCTGTGTTTCAGTTATTCATCGTCAACCATAGTCTGAAAATATTAAATGAAAAACTCCAGAAATAATCCCTAAATTTTAAACTGTATACTGTTCTGAGTAGCACGATGAAATCTTGCACATGCTGTATTCACTCCCTGCCTGTCAATTATTTAGTAGCCCCCTCAGTTGTCATATAGATAGTCCCCCGATTACAGTGCCTGTGTTCAAGTAATGTTAATTTTAGTTAATAATGGTCCCAAAGTGAAAGAGTAGTGATGCTGGTGTACTGTTATAAATCTTCTATTTTACTATTTGCTGCCAATCTCTTACTTAGCCTGATTTACAAGTTAAACTTTATCACAGTATAAGAAAGCCGTGATGTATGTAGGGTTTGGTACTACCCTTGGTTTCAGGCATAGGGAGTGACAGACTGCATCACCTTAGAGGGTAATACTGTAACCAATTCATTCCCAAATTCCTTTCAAAACTTCCAAAGAGTAAAAAAAAAAAAATTACCATTCATGACTCTACAATTTAGCTTCAATTCCAAGCTCTTGCCATTCTCATAAATGCCATGTACTAGCCAAACTAAAGCAATCCTTTCCTTTATTGTCATTCACTCAACAAAATACAAACTGTGTTAGATGCTATTGGCAAAATATTGTCTGTTGTCAGCCTTTAAAGAGTTTAACTCAGGGGATAGGGGTTGCAGACAATCACCTAATGTCCAAATACATAAATTACTGTGTGTGTGATGAAGAAAAAGTAGAAAGAATTATGGGAATTACAAAAAGGTTTATCAGCTCTAGTCTGGGAGGTTGGGGACAGCTTCATAAGGAAACAATATTTCTGCTCTGATTGTTAAGAAAAAACAAAATTCCATCTTATACAAATACAATAAATAGAATATTCTAGCCCTCTTTTTTTACATCTATGTTCTAAGTCTCACATTCTGGCATGAGTAGAGCAATTTGGCAATACACATCAAGACTCAAAAATGGCTATGTGCTTGCAGATTTTTTACTTACTCAAGTTAAAAAAAAAAAAAAAAACAACTTGAAATAAGGTCCAAGAAGTATTAGTAAATTACTAGATGGCACCTCAGGCTATCTAAGCTAACAATCACTCTGAAAGTTAATTAAAGAATGTGGTAATAGTTCAGTTTCCTTAAAGTAACATAAAAATACAAACCTAAAAAACCTAACAGATTAACAGAAAGATATCTTCAAAGTCTATAATTCTTTCCTAGTTGGGCAATTTTATGCAAAATAGTATAAATTTCAAAATAAAAATGTCCTACCAAAACTTAAAAGACTAGTTGGTTTAAGCTATTCTAGAATATGCTTACCTCATGTTACTGAAAAAATTCATTTATCAATAAACTCATGCATCAAATCACAAAATTTCTGAGAAAAATTTCTAATTCGATCCAGATTTTAAACATAAAAAATTTCTAATAATTTTAGTATAGATTGTATTAAAATTCTTATAGACAGCTTAAAGCATTTAAATATTTTCTGTAAATCCCTTACACACATCTTTAAGCTCATTAGTTCTGTTCAATTGACACAAAAACATGATATTGAGTATGTTAAACAAGACACGCACAGAATCACATACTGTTGCCAAAAACATAGCAAAATTAAGCATTTCATCTTCAGTTCAATTTCTCTAAACAAGTTCATGTTTCCAGCACAAAATCGTATACTTGTTTTTTGTTTCTGGCCAGTAAATAGTACCAGTGGTACCAATTAAGGACATAGGAGGGTTTCACTGGCTCTAGGCTGGTTCTCTGTTTTTTACACTTTTACTTTTTATTATTTTAAGAGATGAAGTCTTACTATGTTGCCCAGGCTGATCTCAAAACTCCCGGCTTCAAGACAGACTCCCGTGTTCTTTACTAGGTCCCTCCTATTGGTAACGTCTGCTAAACCACAGTGCTGGGATTACAGGTGTAATCTGTGCCCAGCCAACTTGATTTTCTGTCACGTTTTTCAATCATGTTTAAGATGTTGTTCCTTCTCTGAACCCTCCCATAGCCACCTGCCATCCTCTCCGCTCTCTACCACCTAAATAAATAAAGGTTTGGGAAAGTAAGGATTTGAGGGTCCACATTTCACATGTCTTATTATTACCTCTTTAAATAACTTAGTTATCCAAAATTTATTTGATAAGAATAATTTATTTCAAATACTCATTAAAATATATGACAATCTCCTTTGGTCTGGTTTTCGCTGAAGACAATAAGCCAACTATTAGGCATATCCAAAAAAAGTACTCCAAGTCTTTTCTAAGACTAAGTTATGTTTAACTGACAGAGTATGAAGAAAGAGGAAGAAGAAAACAGGATCAAACAGGAAAACCAAATGCTGTGTGTGACAACTGACAATTCTCAGTATATTTTCCAACATCTCTTTATAACCTTATAGTTAACATATCCTTATGTTAACGCAGAAATGCAAGATGATGGTGGCCTCTGAAACTCTTTATTGCCATTTGGAAACACACCTTTATATTTCTCTCTACTATTACAGTGTAATATAGTATAGTATAAACATAATTCTAAACATAAATTGTTATGTGGTAATAAGAACCTTAAGACAAATATTAAGATTTTTGTTACTTAATAAAACAATCAAAGTAGAATAACTTCATGACTTAAAGAAATGCAAAAGTAGTTGGCAAATACCTTCTTCTATAAAAAGCCAAACTAACTCCCTAAAGGGAAATTATATTAATGTAAGCTTCAACATGTTTATCATACACATTCAAAATATTACTTCCATACTTTGTTTTTATCTGCAATTGAAAACTGGTCCAAGGATTATTTTAGAACAGCTTTTAAATTTCAGACACATACTATATCTGATAAACTATCCAGTTATATTAAATTAAGCCCCACCACAGTAATCTTTTTTGACAGATGTTGCACACTTTATGGTAAACAGATTTGGAATTTATCCTACAAATCTATAGAGTTGTATATAAACTGTTAAAAAACATCCTCAACGTGCATTTTTATAAAGATGTGGCTATCACATGTGCTTACAGCCATTTAGTTAGAAATCTATTAACAGAGAATGCTCCAAATCACAAATGAAAAGACTTATTTAATGTATCCTTTGGGGTAAAACAAAGTCAGAGATGTATCCTTCCTCTTCCTTCTCCACAAAGATAGAATATTACTTAATTTTAGACTAACTAGACACAGGGATAGGCCAGCATAAACTAATGAATAGGATAACTTTTCATAATTATTATAATATTCTGGAAAAAAACAGTCTGGAGCTTATAGTCATTCCATTTAGTGAGTTGTTGGGGTTCACTGTATTATCTACCTAAATTACTTCTCTGGTTTTCTATATACAAATATGCCCATGTCATTCTCTCCTATCATTCTGCATTGTATTTCAAAACCATCACAATTTGTAATTTTACATTTATCTACGCACTTATTCGAAATGTTTTCTTCCTCTAGAATTTAGCTCTTTGAGGGTGTTCTGATTACTTTCTAACTAATGTTCAGCTAGGAGAGGCGCACAGTTGCATTCATGTTTTCTTCTTTAGACAGCTGTACTAATTATGTTGCTATTAATTAATTGCATCTTAATTATGACACATAGCATTCTGCCCTTTTTGGAAATTGCCTTTTAGAGAATGTTTTGTACATTCCTGAACTGACAAAAATGCAGAAATGAAGAATGGATCATGTGATTGGTTGCTAGGGATTCAGGAGGGTGTGGAAGGGAAGTGGGTACCCCTATAAAAAACCAACCTGAGGGATTCTTGTGATGAAAATGTTCTGTATCTTGAATGTATTGACATCAATATCCTGATTGCCGTATTTTACTATGGTTTTGCAAGACGTTACCCCAAAAGTTTAATTAAAAAAAAAATGGCTCTCCATCAGTATCAGGATTTAAAAAAAAAATACAGTTGCTGGGGTCTCCCTTGAGAGAATGTTTTTGCTTCTTAGGGATTACACACTCAGTTATCCAGTATTTTTGTTTAGTACATTTTAAAGCTTCCCACTGGATTTTAATGAGCTGCCAGGACTACAAATGACTAATTTGGAGGAATGATTCCCCAAGGCTAACTGCAAAAGAATCACCTGGGAAGTTTTAAAACCAGATTCTCAAGTCTTGATCCCAGAGATTTTGATTCAGAAGGTCTGGGGTAAAACCAGGAAATCTATTCTTTTTAAGTTCAAATTGTTGTTTAACTTTTCCAGATGGTTCTGATGTACACAGCTAGATTTAAAACCTCTGGATTGGAGAACAATTATTTTTCTTCTACATATTGTTTAAAGGTAATTGTTAACTCTACTGGTCATTATCATGGATTCCAAGCTCCTGGAGTCTGAATTAGGTTTGCAGTATTTATAAAATCCCACCATAAATATTTAACATTTTTTTCAGCCACTATCATACTAACTCATTAAAGCAGCTTTAAAACATGAAGAAGTTTACACCTTCTTAATTTATTATATTCTACAGGTATTTAATCACTGATTTCATGTCATCACTCTAGAACAGGGGTCCTCAAACTTTTTAAACAGGGGCCAGTTCACTGTCCCTCAGAGCGTTGGAGGGCCGGACTGCGGGCCCGGAACGAGTCAGCTGCTAAGCAGGACAGGCAGCTGCAGCAAAAATACCCGGTGGGCCAGATTAATGTCCTAGGCATTCTCCATATGGCCTGCGAGCCATAGTTTGAGGATGCCTGAGGCAACCTAACAGAGTGGCTTCTGATTCTAGCTGTGCTTTGGAATAACCACTCTCAAGATCCAAACAGTGCAGTAACCCTGCTCCACACCACAGGATAGGATTTACTCAGTAAACCTGGTTTGGAAATCTCAGATAGCTACAGGAATCTGTATTTGTAAAAACATACACACTAAACACAGTAACAACAAAAAACTCTACAGAGATTCTGAGACACAGAATTGGCTCAACTGATACACTAAATAACAAATTAGTCAAAACCTAGTATTTATGAGAACATAAATTGTTCACAATGAAAAGGAAGGAATTCACAGTAGGACACAGCACAATGAATATTGGACACCTATTTGTCCAGGTTTGGTCATTAAGTATGACATAAGTAGCTTAACAACCCCAAGACTCAAGTTTCCCAGTTACAAAATACTAGAGCTGCTCTGGGTCAATGGTGTGCAGAGCTGTTTCCAGAAGTCTGAGGGTTCCAAAGAGGTGTCTTAGTATTCATGAGAATAGCTGAACAGAGCTACAGGATAAGCAGGTGACAGGGCTCTGTTTAAATACACACACTCATATATATATTAATATTTATATATATAGAGAGAGAATTACATTTGGAAGTTAAGTGCTACTATATACATGTGCACCCACACAGATTTGAAAGCTACGGTTCTAGATCTTGAAATGTGAACCATCTTTCAAGTATATTGTACTGAACAGTATAGAAGGACCCTAAGATTTCTTACAGATTGAAAATTCTACCCTAATAATTAAAGAAAATATATTACATTACTAATCTATGTATTCTAAACCATCTAAGTAAAACATTCCACAGGTAGCCAAAAAACATTTAAACCATCGAAGTGATATGAAATGCCACCACTGAAAGAAAAAAAGATTTCTCAGACTTTGGAAAAACATTAGAACTTTAGTCTGAAAATGCTTTGTTGACTTTATCCAGCAGAAAATTAGAGGGATCAAAGAAAAAATAACAGCTTAAACCAAGACAGGTAGTAATAATGTCATATAAAAGTTTAGGAAGTATTCCCACTCTATGACCTTTCTCACATCTCTTGAGTAGGCATGACAAATACTTAATCTATTTTACTGGTAAAGATAAACTGAATCCTAAGAAACAAAATAATGAATCCACGGTCCCAGAGTTAATAAAGGGAAAGAGCCAGAATTAGAACAAATCTTATTGATGAACTCAGAATCAAACATCAAAGTAAAGAAGTATTATCATAAATAAAAATGCAACTTCACTAATACTAAGGAGAAAAGAATTGTATTTACATGACAAATATTTATACTATCTTCATACTATACTGTATAAAGCATGTCAGTACTAAAGTTAGTATACTGGGCACTAAAGATACAAAAAGGAGAGTCAGCTTTCAAAAGGCATAACAGGGGCAGTTCAGTAAGTTCGGAACCAGGAACACCTAAGTGACAGGCCTCTAATGAGAAATGGGGAAAATTCCAAATGGGAAACCAAAATACTAATCTTTCTCTTTCATAAATCCTAATTACAAATCTTAAAAACAGAACAATGCAAGAATTCTGGCATCTACTGTCCACCAGAGCACCGAATATGATGTACCTACCTCTTTATTTCAAAACCAACATATATTAAGAATTTGCATAGATTCATAAAGAGAATCAGGTCTTTAAAATTCTGCCTGCAAGCTATAGTAAATTACTAATAAAACAGAAGCCAAGGATTCAGTTCTCCTAGGAAAAGTCCCATGATGACACTACACTTCTGACTCTAGACAATCACTTCCATGACAACCCACCAAAATTAGGCAAGCAAGTATGAATTAGCAAAAACAAATGACATTAAAGAAAAAGAATTTGTTCTACACACAACTCCTCAGAGGCAAACATTAAAGTTGTAAGTTTTTAAACACTGGACTTCATCTGTGACCAAAGGATGCTAGTTATTTTTCAAATTTTAATATGTACAATTAGTTTCTAATAGGTTATGCACATTTCACAATGTTTTCCCAATAATTTTCTCACAGAAGAGAGAAAATTTCAACTGACATTCATAATTGTTCCATGTTTCAACATTTTAGGATTTCATAGGAGTTTACTATAGAATTCAAATATGTAATTAAATAAAACAAACTCAATGGAAATGATTACCAAATGTAGCAGTCTTTCAACAGAATTTCTGATTTATTGGCTATATCCTTATTTGAATTCCTATTAAAAACCATTTAAAAAATGATTACTTCAATTTTCTGTGTAATGGTACAATAGTTACTCTTTAAAAAAGTAACTGACAATCATATACTACCCTCAAAAGTAGGATTTTGAAAACCCATGCTGTGTCACAGACAGAAGTCAAAAATATTTGCATGTGTAGCATTTCAAAATTCAAAGAAAAATTTTGTTTTTTTAAAATAAATCACTATCAAATTGTTTCTTCTCACTTCAAAAAGCAAAATGAAAATCTAGTTAACTAGAATTCTATTAAGTGTAACTTTACAGTAAATGGAAATTTCCAGGAATTTAAGAGCACAAAAATACAAATCAAATTTTAGTGTTCTTACTTAATGCTGATACACTGGTGGATACGACAAAAAGTCTCAAATATGAAGAGACGGGCATTTTCAATGAAATCCTCAAGACAAGCCACCAAGAAGAAGTCGTTTACAAGTACCTACGTGTAAGACAGAAAAAAGAAAAAATTTATGACACTGACAAATAGTTTCCAGAAACCTGACTCAAATATTTGCCTGCTTTAATGTTCCGTTCAGTATAATTCTGCCATCTAATGAGAGTTCTATACCACAGAACTTTCTAGAACGCTACGTTCAAGCCTTTAAACAATTTACAAAAGCAGTAAGAGGGCTACCAAAAATGACCTAAAAAACTACAACATTTCCCTGTTCCAACCTGCCCATTATCCTATGTGTAAGTGCTCTGTTGACAACGTTATCTTTTCTAGCTATTTAAAATAAGTAGTTGTAAATGGACTAGAGACGTATTTCTGTGACAGTAAATAGACTTAAAAAATTACAAAGGAAAAGAATGCAAGAGGTGAGTCCTATTCCATAGATGTCACATCTGAAAGAGAGTTATTTAACTTTAAGAATAGCAATCAAGTCCCCTCTGACTCTTCTGGATTCACAGCAAGGCCTATATACTGAATGTAATGAATATATACCAATATTTACTTTAATAATATTACTGAATGCAATGAATATATACCAATATTTACTTTAATAATATCACATGAGTACATTTACTACTCCACTGGATGCTAATTGTCTATTTTGCCTAATGTTTGAAAATCAACTCTGAATGTGTATTTGCTTGATCATTTTTCTCTTAGAAAAGTCTGTCAACAATTTACCTATTTTGTGCCAAATTTTTTGTTCAGAAGATTAAACTGATAACTAATGACTTGTGAATCTGATAAATGGGCTACTTTCAGCAGATAAATCCTTAGTTATTTAAAACTTGCAAATTAACTGTTCAAAACAACCACAATCTAATAATTCATTGACTGTGAAAGTACTTTAGTTTCTACTAAACAACAGAAAGCATTACAATTATAAAATTCAAACTACAGTGAATTGCCTACTTACTGCATAAGTTAAATATAATCACATGAAAAATTCTAGAGCAGTGGTTCTCAACTTGTGGGTCGCGACCCACAGGAACTGTATTAAAGGGCTGTGGCATTAGGAAGGTTGAGAACCACTGTTCTAGTGATAAGGCCATCTATGAAACTAAACTTGAGAATCACGGCTATGATGTGCAATTTGGTACCCAGGCCTGTATGTTGAAATATTTTATGTATTTACTTATTCATTGTAAGACATGAAATTACTGATGTATCTCTGAATTCAAATTATCACTAACATTTTAATTAATTGCTGTAACAAAAAGGATACACACGGCAACATTAAAAAACATCTTCAGCCTAGCCCATTCCCAATTTATGCAAACATTTCTGATTCAACTACTTCGTTCCTTTTAAGCCTTCACAAGATTAACTGTACAACAGCCAAAATGTTAACAAGTAAGTAAAAATTCATACTTACTGATTCACATTCCCTCAGTTTTTTCTGTGCCCCATCAAAGTCAAAGTTAACATATAAGCATTCAACAAATTCTGTAATTGGGTCTTTGTATGTGTAAGACTCCTGTAAAATTAAGTCAAAGGTCATGTTAGATCTGGCTCAAACTGTTTAGCAGATTGCTCCTAAAATAACCCAACCTTCCTATCTTATCTTTTTTTGCCATTAATTTCTAGCCAAATTACTAAAATTACCAAATTATCTTTTCAAAGCAACTGTTTTTATCCTGATTTCATACTGCATCTTGAGCTTATCATATCTTTCAAACCAAGTTCTCTAAATTTTCATCCTTTAATCATTCCAACAGCTTTCAAATTCCCCTGCTACCAAAAGTCTCCCTTAGTCAATAAGCAGTGATGTACTTCCCCTAAGAATGACATCCCTACTGAATGACAAGTATTTCTTTGTATTTTACTCATTCTTAGATCAAATAAATATTGTTCTTTCTTTAATTTACAGTTTTTGCTGAAAAGCTCACTATGTATCAACTGGCAAGGCTGCAGCTTTGACCCAACTTGGGAACTATTAATCCTGTATTTATGAAATGGTCTCCCCTCTGGAATCATACAGGTAATGATCTCCCTCACAAGCAGCTACAGGTTTCAGATCTTCTTTACTCTCTGCAATAAGAGCAACACAAATATAAAAAGCATATTAAGTATCCACCTAGCATACATCAATAATCATTCACACACATCTCACATAATATGTGTCTTGGAGTTAAAGATGGTGAATGTCCATTTGAGGCTCTTCTGACTTCTAAACTTCATGTATACTCCCCATTTTTAAAAATATTTTTACCTTAAGAACTAAGAGTCCTACTTTAGAAAAAGAGGTTACACCTAAAGTTTAGGTGCTTAAAAAAAAAAAAAAAGTACAGTTTTTACCTGTTGAATAACTTTGACAAGATCTTTTAGCACCTGCCGGCGTTTTCGAACATCCTTGTTTGTTATGACTGCTGTAGTCAAATAGCGAAGAATATGTGGACACATTGTCTGAATTGCATTAAGATACCTAAGGCAAAAAAATATAAACTCTGTGAGCTAAACACTTGAGCAGCCCATTATATTGCATTGTTTCATGAGCCTAAGACTGCAAACATTTAAGAATAAATATTATAAGGGCATCTCCTTATCTAAGGAATTCCTTCAGGAATCCAAGTGAGGAGAATGCCAGCCAATATCCCCCAATTTATAGTGAGATAGAAGACTCTTTAAAAATCCTATTATGATTTTTGAGTAACAAGATTTTGGAAGGCTTTTCCATATGCTGTCAGTCTGTTCCTAAAGACTAACCAAGCTGTGACTTTCATTCATCTACGAGAGCGAATAAATGTGTGAAAACCTTCTATGTGCAAAGTATTTGTCATCAGAAAATGAGGCACTTAAATCAGAGGATCAAAGACTGGAAATAGGGAGAAGGAAACTATTACAAGTCCTTGGTTAAATAGGCAGCAGTGGTAATTAGAAAGGTAAATGTCAGTAGGGACTTTAGCTAATGCTTAGCAAATCTTGCTATTGTGAGGATAGACATCAACCCTCTGTCTTTAGGTGTTTATCCTGTATTTCTCCTCAATTCTTTTAAATGGTTCCCTATTATTTATCCAATAAATAATCATTGAGTACTTCTGAGTGCCAGACACTATCCCAAGCTCAAAATTATTTGTTAACAAAGTCTATTTCTCTTAGGTGGACATTCAAGCCTCAAACTACCCGCCCACCTCCATCTCACATCAGACCATTGTTGATTACTTCCTGGTTTTCTTCCTAATGCTCATGCCACATGGATTGCTCCCCCCAACACACACCCTCAAAGCCTAAATCTTAGTCATCCTTCAGGGTCGAGCTTAGATACTTTGTTTTCCAAATTCTTCCAGACTATGATTAATAAACACATAGTACAGCTAAGGATACAATAAATAAAGCAAATGGACAACTTTCAAAATGGGAGAAGATATTCTCATATTATGAATCTGACAAGGGCCTAAGAACCAGAATCTACAAAGAACTCAAGCAAATCAACAAGAGCAAATAACCCAATCAATCACTGAGCAAGAGACAAGAACAGAACCTCTCCCAAAACAAGTAGCCAACAAACCCACCAAAAAATGCTCACCATTCCTAATCATCAGAGAAATGCAAAGTAAAACCACCTCAAAATACCACCTAACCCCAGTGAAATGTCCCACATCACAAAGTCCCAAAGCTGCAGATGCTAGCCTGGGTGCAGAGGGAAGGGAACATTTACATGTTGTTGGTGGAATTGAGAACTAATACAATCTTTTTGAGAAAAAGGTGTTCGAGAATGCTCGAAGAGCTAAAAGGTCTCCTTCCATCTGATTCTACAACCCAATTACTAGGTATCTACCCAGAAGAAAAAAAAAATCATCACAAGGATATAAACTCGAATAGCAGCTCCATTCACAATTGCAAAGATGTGGAAACTACCCAAGTGCCCACCAACCCGTGAATGGATTAAAACTGTGATAGGTATACCATGGAACACTATTCAGCCATAAAACTGTGATAGTAAATATTTTTGGCTTTGTAGTCAACAAGTAAAATTCAGAATACTTTTAAAGAAAAAAAAATTCCAAAATATTTTGGAAATTTTCAAAATTGAATTTTGGAAAAAATTCAAAAATGTTTACTGACAAAACTTAAAATATACTATTTGAGTATAATTTAAAAAATATAAGTCCACTAATGGGAACAATGGAATTTCTTTATTGAGGATAACTTTGCTTAACTAAATTCAAGTATAAGATCTCTATCATTAAAATTTATTGCAAATGTTTATCTGTTCATGTTGATCTGCAAGGAAACTTTACATAGTGTCTTCTCTGTTTTTTTTTTTTTTTTTTTAAGACATAGTCCAACTATGTCACTCTGGGTAGAGTTCCATAGCGTCACAGCTCACAGCAACCTCAAGTTCTTGGGCTTAAGAGCCACAACGCCTGGCTATTTGTGGTTGTTGCTGTTGTTGTTGTACTTGTCATTGTTGTTTAGCAGGACTGGGCCGGATCTGAACCCACCAGCCCCAGTGCATGTAGCCGGTGCCCTAACCACTCCGCTACGGGTGCTGGGCCTACATATTCAGTCTTTGAAAATGTTTTTTACACGGATACTACCAACACTGCCCTAAGTTGACAAGCATATTTTAATTTAGCACATTTATTATTTGGAAGGCATCTGAATAAGTATATTAAAATTTCTTGATACTATCTTTTAGCATGTCTTTATATTGCAGATTAATCACTTCCAATTCAAATGCAATTAAATAAATTAGAAATACAGAAATTTCCTTTGTGCTCACAATGAGATCTAAAACTTTCTAAAACTATATTTGAGCTTAAAAATATATATGCTGCAAATTGTATGAAAATGAACATCTTGCTTCTTCTGACAAAAACAAAGTATGTGTAAAGCAACTAGATGTAACCTGTGGTTTACATGCCATGTTAATTGTCAGCGAAATGACTCTAATGCAGTGTAAATTTCACATATATGCTTTGTCCTGCTTTATAAGGTGAACATACGAAGAAACATTATCAAGTCTGCAACAAAAATTAATATTCCAGGGCAATTCAGTGTTTGGTGATGGGGTTTAAGGGCAGTTCTGACCACAGGAGGGACATACTCTCAATATCCTCAACTGAGTCCTCAGTGAAATGTAATAGCTTTATCTTCCCTGAACATACTTCTTCACTGCTGCACTCAAACATTATTTAACTGAATCTCTACTAGTAAAATGACTTTCCTTACTTAGCTAATGAAAGAACCACTCAGAAATGAACTGGGTTGAAGATTCACCTTCATTAATTTTTGTGAAAAAATTCTGCTAGGATGTGAGACTCCATTTTAAATGTTCTAATTTTTCTGACACTTGCTTTCCTGTCAGTTGAGAACACGGCAATGGGTGCTCATAGTCCACTCGTGTGGACACACACTGTGTTCTTTCTGCAGACTTCAAGTGTCAGTTTAATGCACTGATTTCTAATTCAATGCCAAAAATCCCCACTCCACTAGGCCTTAACGCACATCTGAAGCCTGCTTCTCCCAGTTTTGAAATGACAACTATGCCCTGGCAATAAAAAATATATGAACAGGCTGGGCACAGTGGCTCATGCAGGTGGATTAATTGAGCTCAGGAGTTCCAGACCAGCCTGAGCAAGAGCGAGATCCCATCTCTACTAAAAAGAAAAACTAGCCAGGCATCATGGTGCAGGTCTGTAGTCCCAGCTACTTGAGAGGCTGTGGCAAGAGGATTGCTTAACCCCAAGAGTTTGAGGCTGCTGTGAACTATGATACCATGGGGCTCTACTGAGGGTGAGAAAGTGAGACTCTGTCTAAAAAAAAAAAAAAAAATTATATCTATAAATAAAATGCTGCAATATGGCAATACATGCGGAATGAGAAATACTATCTAGGCATAACTGGAAGCACTGGGATTTGCAGTGTACCAAATAGGTAGTATGCACGAAAGTGCAATATTAGATTTCTATCTCTACTAAACTCTATGGTCACAGTTCAAACGCAGCCAGATTAGAGAGAGACACACATCAATGAAACTGGCCGTTTTCCAAAAAAAAAAAAATTATGCACATTAAAATTGGAATTTCACATAACTTTCACATCATAAATTATTTTCTTTCCTTTTTTTTTTTTTAGCTATTTAAAATGAAAAGCCACCAGGCCTGATGGTTCATACCTGTAATCCCAGAGCACTCTGGGAGGCTAAAGTGAGTGGATAACTTGAGGTCAGGAGTACAAGACCAGCCCGGGCAACACTGACAGACTCCATCTCTTAAAACAAAAAACTTTAGCCAGATGTGATGGTATACCCTTCTAGTTCTAGATACTTGCAAGGCTGAAGTGGGAGAACTGCTCGAGTCCAGAAGTTTAAGACTGCAGTCAGAAGATTATTGTTTTTCTGTCTTTTAAAGGCACTAAGTAACTAAATATTAGGTAGAAGGTAGACAAATATACACCAATAACTTTATAAAGGTAGCAAACCTGAGCCAGATCTGAGCCAAACAGGTAGGTTTTAGTAAGAAGAAAAAAAAGAGAAGGGCGGTTCAGGAAGAGCAGGATTTTTTTTTTTTTTTTTAAAAAGGACAGGACACTAAGGAGACCTTCAAGGGGACAGGGACCTCAGAGATAATCCTGAGCTAAGGGAAAGTGAAAACGTCCGCATGCCTGCCTGTGTGCATACACACTCACACACACACACAGTTTTCTTGCCAGGATAAAATTAGAAAATATAAAGAAAATAAATGCAAGAAAGGGCCATCAGGACAAATAATTCTGGACAACATCTAACTGACCTATTAATGGCAAAACTTGAAATTTCTCTGAAAATTCATGTTACTTTTACTAAGACACAAATTAGTCTTTTACCAAAACTTTGCATCTTTGTAAGTGAGGAGTAATATGGCATTGCATTACAGATGCATTCTTTTCCCTAATGGCATCTACATTTAGCGGCAGAGTCTCATCTCTAAATAGCCTATGAACACTTTCTACCTTACACCTGATACCCTATATATTATATTACATTTAAAGGTTCAACATTTTCCAAATGTGTAAATAATCTCTATTTTAGACTCAGAATAAATTATGACAGAAATGGTAGTACACATGACCTCAGAGACTTAAACCTGCACTAGCATCTAAACTTTCACCTAAGGACAAATGTATACATTCTCTCCAAAGTGCTTTATATTAGGGGGGAAAAGCCTACAATTCACTATCTATGTGAAGTATCAATTTAACGTGCACTCACCCAGCCATATTAAGCTGTAATGTGCTATTTAAGAAAGTAAAAATAAGAACATGATACTTCCTTCATAAATCTGTACTGACAACCGACAAACACATCCTGATTGCAGACATACAAATTATATGCTAAAATGGACAGTAAATAGCACTTTCAAGTAAAGAATATATAGCCCAGGAAACGGCTGAAACAATGTTCTGTTAAGCCATCTCAAAGTTTTCATATGAACAGAGTTAGAATAAAAAAAAAATCAACTAGCACCTTGGGAGGAGCAGGTGGATAGCTTGAGCTCAAGATTTCAAGACCAGCAAGAGTGAGATCCTGTCTCTACTAAAAAATAGAAAAACTAGCTGAGCATGGTGGTGGGAGCCTGTAATCTAGGGTAACCAGACGTCCCAATTTTGGTGGGACAGTCCCGCTTTTCATCAATTTGTCCTGAGGCGTTTTAAAAAAGTCCCGATTTTTGGAAAGAATGCACTAACGGGCTGGAGAACAAGAAGGGAATATACGGTTTTTGGCCGCCATATGGCTATTTTGCCAAAATATGAGTTTTATATTATTTTTGTTAATTTTATAATGTTAAACTGTAATAAATAATTGCAGAGAAGTGATTATCGAGAACTGCTGATCAAAGTTTGCCCTGTTGCCAGGCCCTGCCCTGCGCAGTCTCCTGCCCCGTGCCCCCGCTCTGCACCCCCCATGTTGTCCCGCCTTACTGATGTTAGAATCTGGTCACCCTACTGTAATCCCACCTACTTGGGAGGCTAAGGCAGGAAGATCGCTTGAATCCAAGAGTTTGAAGTTGCTGTGAGCTACAACGCTATGACATTCTACTCAGTGTGACAGAGACCCTATCTTAGAAAAAAAGAAATCGAAATATGTCAGGAAGAGATTACTACTAAGAAAGAAAATGTAATGGTAGCCTAACCCTATGGCAAGTGAAAACAGTTAAGCACAGTATTTTTCAAGCCACTAGGAGGCTACTAGTAGTTTCTTTTCTACATTTTGCTAACAGGCTATTTCTGTTTAAGAAAAGTTCCACAGGTGTGAAGGTTTTCTTACTGGGCCATTGATTGTAATGGTTACATTACTACATTACAAAAAATTATTTTACTATAAAAATAAGCAAACTCTTCTTTACCTCAATACAAGTCAAACTGTATCATAAGCTGGGTGCAGTGGCTCACATCTGGCCTGTAATTCTTGCACTCTGGGAGGCCAAGGTGAGAGGGTCCCTTGAACTTATCAGTTCTAGACCAGACTGAGCAAGAGTGAGACCCCTCCTACTAAACGTAGAAAACTTAGGTGGGCACCATGGCAGATGCCTGTAGGCCCAGCTACCTGGGAGGCTGAGGCTAGAGGATCACCTGAACCCAGTGAAGTTGCTGTCAGCAGGCTTGAGGCTATGGCACTCTAGCCTGGGAAAAAGAGTGAAATAATTTTGTTTCCAAACAAAACAAAATAAAAAAAACAACAAAAGATCAAAAAAAGAAAACCATGCTAGTAGTATTTTTCACCACTACATCTTTATAGTTTCATAAAAAGCTAGTTCCAACCATGGGGAATCTGCTCAATCAGGGAGTACAAATTATTGATTTCTAAAAAGACTTAGCCATGTGGTAATCTTTTTAATCTTCTGTATGACTAAAGGGTAAGTATGTATAAAGTGTGTCTGCTATACACTACTTCAGTGTCACGGCTGTCTTAAGGAAAAATACTTGAGTGAAGACTGCGTCACAAGATGAACTCGTTGGTTTTCTCACAGAATACTATTTTTACTTGCAAGGATGACAGACAAACCAAAGCTATTCATACTTGGGGACTGGCAGACATTTTCTACAAAATGACGTGAGCCAGTTCTTCAAGGAAAACAAATGATAAAATTAGAGCTTTCAAGAAAATCTAGAATGTTGGAATTTTTTTATGTGCCACGGGGAGCTTGATAGCTTTCCAATACTGAAAGCATTTTCCAGTGGGTTTGTTAGTAATGTTAACAAATATGGTTCTTCTGGTGTTGTATAATGTCAAAACACTAGAATATTTGCATAACTCACTGCACAGGTATTTCCTAAAAAACTGATGATGATATAAAATCACACGTGGGTAAAAGATCCATTCCAAGTACTAGACATAACAATATAATACAGAATACAGTACAGTTTAATATACATGCAGCTCAACAATAAGGTTTGAGATTCCACATTACAAATAAATTACTATTATTCTGGTTAAGTTATATTGCATTTTACTGTATTTTTATTACAAAGTATTCACAATTATCTAAAAAGGCTATTAAAACACACCTTTCTTTTCCAACTACATGTAGTGAGGCTAGGTTTTCTCCATACACTCCAAATATTCTTTTTTTTTTCTTTTGTCGTTTTTGGCCAGGGCGGGTTTGAACCCGCCACCTCCGGTATATGGGGCCCCGCACCCTACTCCTTTGAGCCACAGGCGCGTCCCTAAATTCTTTTGTTTTAAAAAATGATTTTTCATGAAAACCCATTATTTATGTCAAATCTAATCAATTTACCATTTATTAATGAAAACTTTTAATGTGCCTTCATGTCTAACACAGGAAGACTTAACGTTGTCCCTGAGTTCTTAGAAACTATGACTTTAAAGGAAATGACTTACAGCTAGTCCTCAAATAACACTGTTTCTTTATAACATACATGAGAAAAAGATTGGTTTTATTCATTATTTGTCATTTTGCTTAAAGCTACATTTTTAAGAACCTATAAACATTGAGGACTTACCATATATACCAAATAGATATAATCAATGCAAAAAAAACAACTTACACTCAACAATTCATAATAGTGTGAATGGGTTCTAAGACCAAACTGTTTAAGAACCACTGTTTTATAAAAACATTCCCAAAGATAGTTCTGATCCCATTCCTTTTTTCTTCCAAATATCCAATCACTTTTCAGCATATATTTGCAATACTCAATTTGCAATACTTTTCTAAACTACAAAATTACCAATACATTTATCAGGACCTATAGTCCTTTTAATGGAATCACTTAAAAAACAAAACAAAACTCCTCACAATTCCTCTCTCAGTTAACTGATCTGATAATGTCACTTAGGGCATTTCAGGTTTTAGAGCACATGATCCAAGTAATTAGGTGAACAATTTAACTGAAGAGATAAAATGTTTTAGAGTCTTAAAAATTTTCCTAAAACACACTTAAAGAGCATGCTTTCTCAACATGACTCAGTTTAGACTATAAAATCAACATATCCAAAAATATTACTATAGTATTACCTATTTTCAAGACTTAGAAAATTGTAGAAATAATTTAAAAACAAATTGTATTAATTGGTGTTTTATATTAGAAAGGTATTATATCCTTTATTTCCTTTTTTTTTTAAAGGAACAAAGCTTCACTCTGTCACCCACGATGGAGGACAATGGCATGATCATAGCTCACAGCAGCCTCAAACTCCTAGGCTCGAGAGATCCTCCTGCCTCAGTGCCTAGCTAATTAAAAACATATTTTTTAATGGGGTCTTACTATGATACCCAGACTGGGATTGAATTCCTGGCATATTTTAGTGATATTCTCACCTTGGCCTCCCAAAATGCTGTGATTATAGGCATAAGCCACTGTGCCCTACCAATGCTATTTCTAGACTATACTCTTCTACATTAAAATATACATTTTAGAAAAATGTTAAAATGATAATTTGACACACAACAATGAGCAGAGATCGACATAAAATATAGCAAAAATACCCTATAAAATCTTTATTTAGGCTAACAAATAAGATGTAGCTCAAGAGAGTTTAGGTGATATTTGACTAATGAACAATGCAATCAAGGGCCAGGCACAGTGGTTCACACCTGCACTTTGTAAGAGGCCAGGAGGATCACGTAAGACCAAGAGTTCAAGACCAGCCTGAGCAATACAGCAAGACTCCTAACTCTCCAAAAAAAAAAAAAAAAAAAAGAAAAAAATATTAGCCAAGCACAGTTGGGCATGCTTGCAGTATCTCCTACTAGGGAGATGGCAGACTGCTTGAGCCCAGGAGTTCAAGGTTACCGTGAGCTATGACTAGTCCACTGCACTCCAGCCTGGGTGGCAGACCAAGACGGTCTTTTAAAAAAATAAATAAATAAAAATAAGCAATGGTCAATATAAGCTATACCATGAATTGCTAACATGTTATTACAATGTTGGGCTACGTTAATATATGTATAAATAAAAGGAGTTGATATTCTCACTGTAATCTATAAAGCGTATATAATAATACTAGAATAAAGTTTAAATTTTCAAGATCCAGACTTTAAAAATGAAGTGGAAATTATTCAAGGAAGGCAACTAAAACATTAAAGGGTCTGAGAAACTCTATTACTTAACAAAACTAGAGATAGCCTTTTAAGCAAAGAAAAGTAAAAATCATCTTCAAATAATCTGAAGTATTTTCACAAAGCAGTCTTGTTTCTTGTGGTTCCAACCAAACAAGAAATAATAATCAGAAGTTTCTGAGGTACTTGAACTCAACTGGAAAAATAAAATTTTAAAAATGATGGCTAGGCCAAGCACAGTGGTTCACATCTATAATCCTAGCACAGGCAGAAGAACTTGAGCTCAGGTGTTTAAGACCAGCCTGAGCAACCGTGTCTTTAATAAAAACAAAAAAATTAGGCAGGCATTGTGGTGGGCACCTGTAGTCCCAGCTACTCAGGAGGCTGAGAAAGGAGGATTGCTTGAGCTCAGAAGTTTGATGTTGCTGTGAGCTAGTATAACACCATGGCAGTCTAGCCTGGAGCAAGCGTAAGACTCTGTCTCCAAAACAAACAAATGAAAAAAAAAACAAGAGATTAGCTAACAGATGGTCTAGCTCCTAAACCAGTGGATCTGTTATCATCAAAACAATTAAGAAAAGCTCTATGGCAGAGAAAAGGTGATATAAAAAGGATTCTTCCACAAAATATATATTTTTTAATTAATACGGCCTAGTATCTTATTTCTACTGCTTTGTTGTATATATTGAGTTTCCCAAATCTTATTAAAATGCATGTTCTGATTCAGTTCTTCTACTATGATTCTATATGACGCCTATGCCACCCAGGGAACATGCTTTAAATAGTACTTTAAAGGGCATAGAATACACTTTATCCAATAATTACTTAAGAGTTACAGTTAAGCTTTTCAATTAATAAGCAAATCTACCACATGAAGGGAAAAAAATGAATGACAATAAATTCAGATGTTAGAAATAAGTACATCTTAAGTGTAAAAAATTAGACATAGGTTTGAATCTAGCCCAGGCCCGCCAAACAACGACAAACAACTACAACCAAAAAATAGCCAGGTGTGGTGAGTGCCTGTAGTCCCAGCTACTTGGGAGGCTGAGGCAGGAAAATTGCTTAAGCCCAAGAGTTGGAGGTTGCTATGAGCTGTGATGCCATAGCACTCTACCAAGGGTGACAGCTTGAGAATCTGTCTCAAAAAAAAAAAAAAAAAAAAAAATCAATATAATTTCATACAGGTAAAGTTAAAATTACACAATGAAATAACTTACTGTGGTTGGTAAAGGAAGAGATCAATAATATTATCACGACCTTTGGGGTGGTTGAAGAAAACAAACAAAGACCAATGAATGAGCCATGTTCGCTGCTGAAGAGACTGCAGTGGAGAACTCACAGACTAAAGGATTTAAAAAAATGGATACACAGGAAATATTAACATACAAGAAAGAGGAAGAGAATAAACATCTCTGACTTCAAAACTGTAATTAAAAACTAGACCCTCCTAAGGCATGCACTGGCGTCATTATGATCAAAGTCTGACCCCCAGTACCTTCTCTCTACATGATCCTAAACGTTCCGTATTATTACACTATTCTTAGATATAGATTCAATAATGCCCACCACACTTTATGGCAGTTTCAAATTATAATTATTTCAGAAAGGCATTTACAGGCAGGAATTGAACTAAACATCCACAATAAAGTAGTTTTATTAGACATTAACTATGGATGATAACTGTCTTCTGCATAGGACTTTAAAAAATAAGTGGGACTAATAGGACAGTGTCATTTTCACTGGCATTAAAAAAAGGGGCATAATAGCTATAACAGAAAGACTTACGTTCTCTTAAGAGCCAAAAGAAATTTGATTGTTTTCTTCGAATTTCAGAAAAACTACTCAACCTACTGACAATGATTTTTTTTGTCAACAAAAAGGTCAACAAATAAAAGTTAACCTGAAAATTTTAGGCCTCCTCAAAGTAGACAGAAATATTCTTCATCAGAAAACATGAAGGATATATAGAAATTTCAGAGAATAACTCAGAATAGTGTCACTCACATTATTATCTATGGTCTCTTTTAACCGTGTCAGGTCTTCCATGGCAGCATCCCAATTTTGCATTAATATTTCAGATGCAAGTTTTCCCCAGAGTGAACTTAAAGCATTTCTATCTGTTGCTGGAACCTGTTTAAGCAATTATAATTAATTATCTTGTTGAATGTTCTGTAAGGGAAAAAATGTATATTTTATGCCTCATATATCTGTCTAGCCTACTAAAAGACCTATAGCTTTCTTCCCCAAATGCCACTCCTTACTGGATCACACTGGTTTAACTGTTTCAAAAAATTTACACTAAAGGGCGGCGCCTATGGCTCCAAGGATTAGGGCGCCAGCCCCATATGCCGGAGTTGGTGGGGTTCAAACCCAGCCCCGGCCAAAAACTGCAAAAAAAAAAGAAAAAAAAAATTTACACTAAAAATAACTCAGGTCTTTAATATTCAGTCTACATCAGAAACTAAAAAGTAACTTTTAAAACTAGGAAACATCAGCACCATTTTAGCATAAGCCATTTCAGATAATTTATACACAACTTATCAAATTTAAGGCAGATAAAACTTGAGAAACCAAGTCAGAGTCACAGAAAATTTCTCACTAAAATCACTAGAATGAAAATAAAGAACACTGAGACTTGTGGAGAAATGATGCATACAACAAAAAAGAAATTCCAAATTATGACACAAATGGAAGGAGTTGTGGAAATTGGGGGGGGGACCAGACTCATCATCTGATACAATTATTAATAATATTTATCAAAGGATTATGTACTGAGTAAAAGTTAATTTTCTCATATAGGCTCAGCGCCTGTGGCTCAAGTGGTTAAGGCGCTAGCCACATACACCTAAGGTGGCGGGTTCGAATTCCCAGCCCGGGCCTGCCAGACAATGATGGCTGCAACCAAGAAATGGCCGGGCGTTGTGGCGGGCGCCTGTAGTCCCAGCTACTTGGGAGGCTGAGGCAGGAGACTCGCTTGAGCCCAGGAGTTGGAGGTTGCTGTGAGCGTGATGCCATGGCACTCTACCCAGGGGGATAGCTTGAGGCTCCGTCTCAAATAAAAAAAAAAATTTTCTCATATAATCTTAAGAAAAACTTTATAAGGTAGATGATTATTTTTAAGCCCCATTTTCAATAGGGAAGTAATGCATAGAGAATGTACACTGCCCAAAATTACATTTCTTTCTAATCACAAAATATATATACAAATTTTATGTCACGGTATTAGCCTGGCAGAAAGGAGGACTGAAAGCCATCCCTACTTTTCTCTCCACTTCTCCACTTGTGAACAAGGTTCACAAACCAGAAATACTTCTAAGGACCAGGCTAACAACAAAAAACAAACCAGGCTAAAAACAAAGTACGGCTCTCTAGAACAGGGCAAGAGAATGGAGGCCAAATGACTCCGAACTGATTGTACATGATAAAGCAGCAGCAGCAACTAAGGCCAGTGCAGGTAACACCCCCAAATGGAATTTCAGATTTAATCTTTCACTGAAGCACTTAAGTTAAATGTCAAGCATATAATCATAATTACAAGTTAAATAAAATTGTGCGTGCAGGATTAGAAATCTAATCACCAGTGTTCTGGCTCTACCCCTTGTGTGTGCCTTAGCTTCCTCATCTGTAGTTTGGGTACAGTAATAGAATCCACTTCAGTAGTGTTGTTTAAACGACATAATATGTGTAGAGATTACAGTAAGAACTTGCTAAATCTAAGATAATGCATAATACAAATGATGTCCGAGACAGGTATAGATATATAGAGATACATCTATATATTTATCTAATATGGATAGAAATAAATAAATAAAAATAAGGATGAATAGATAACCCTAAACTTTGGGGACCATAATAGGGACTCAGCCTGAGATTCTTCCTTCCAGGGCAGTTGACTAATTTTAATACACTAAATAACATCTAATAAACTCTAAAAACAGGCAAATAACAATGTAACTGGTAAATTATATTTTGAAAAGTAACCATGAAACCCCGATTATTGTCACACAGTACACCCAAAATGTAACTGTAAACACATATTCATGACAACTTTATTTGTAATAGACAAAAACTGAAAGTAATCCAAATGTTCATCAACAGATGAATACAGATTATGACATAGTCATAAAATAAACTACTACTGAGTAATAAAAAAATCAAACTCCTGGTACACACAATATTAAGAATGAATCTCAAAAACTTGCTGTTAAAAATCAGCCAGTTACAGACATATATACTGTATCATTCTACCTGTACAAAATTCTAGAATAGGTAAAACTATTCTATAAGGACAGAAGGAGATCAATGAATACCCAGTGCCAGAAGTGGAGTATGATTACATATGGGACACAGAGGGTCTTTCTGGGGTGACAAGAATATTCTTTACCTTGATTCAGTGGCAGCCACACAAGTATATGCATTTGTCAATATTCACCGACATTAAAAAATACCAATTATACAAATCCATAAAATCACTGCTTTGATTATAAAGGATAAAATATTTAATCCTTACAAAGGACGTCGTATTAAAATGTATCGTATCTAAGATGCTTTCAGTTTTAAGATACACGATTAGTCTATTCCAAACCCAAAAATAACCTAGTCAAGATATGTTCATATGTTAAAATATGAAAAACCATGCCTAAAAAACTATATTAACTAGACATCTCTTACAACGACATTACATCAAGGTATGTCACAGTCCAAACTTCAGTTAAGATCCTAAAGCTTCCAAAACTCATTACTCAAGCTGTCTTGAAACTCTAGGAAATGTGCTTTTAAATAAAAATAGTATGTAGCAAACAGTAAATACTATTTCATATCTAAAGTAGGAAAAAGTGACCGCTACAAAACTATGATATTCAAATAGCTGCTGAATAGGGAAATGGGTTATATTTTGGAGCTACATCAAAGGCATAGCAAGGGAAGATAAAAAAAAAATTAACAGTGTGAACTTTTTTTTTGAGACAGAGTCTATGTCAACTGGGCTAGAATACAGTGTCATCATCATAACTCAGCAACCTCAGACTCCTGGGCTCAAAATCTTCCTGCCTCAACCTCCTAAGTAGCTAGGACTACAGGCAGAACTACCACTCCTGGCTAAATATTGTATTTTTTGTATAAATAGGGATCTCACTATGTTACCCAGGCTGGTCTCAAAGTCCTGGCCTCAAGCAATCTTCCTACCCTGGCCTCTCAAAGTGGTGGGACTAGAGGTGAATCACTGTCCCTGGCCAGTGTTAGTATCTTTTAAAACTAGTGTTTAAAAAATTCCCACCCAACCTGTTCCACCCCTGCATTTCAATTAACACATTGCTCAGGGTATAAATTAAAGAGGTTTCACAAGCAGAGTATACCTACACATTCCTTAAAATTCCTCTCTAAAAATGCACCAAGTCTTTTAAAAATAAAGGCAGATTCTAGGGTCACACAGCTTTAATTTATACAACACTGACCTACAATAGGTCATTCGGAGAGTCAAATTCTAATCTCCGATCATAGTTACAATGGCTCTTTCATAGCTTATGTTTCCCTAACCATAGATTTAAAAGAATAACCAACTACCAGAAAAGAATTCAAAAGTCAAAAAAGCCAGTGCAAAAAATAAAATTAAGTACCTAAAGCAAAACACAGACTTTTTTCCACTGCAACTCTAAAACAAAATTTTTAGATTTGCTATTAATAAAATTCAAATACATACATTTTATGTTAGTATCTAAACCAAAAGAAAAAAACAATATATAATCTACTCTTTTAATTAGCTTTGTCAGCCTGCTGTTATGCCAATTAAAAGTAACCAACTCCTCACCTAACTCAAATGTTCTGCATATAAGATGGAGCAAAAAATTTAAATATGAATTGCAAATAACATTTAAAAAACTTTCAGTAACTATATATTGACTGCTCTTAATGTAAAGCATATTAACTTTGTGTTCATTATCATAGTATTCAATCGCTCCATCTAAATGTCACTTAAGTTCCAGCACAAGATTCTGAGGGCAATTCAAGAGGTTAAAACTAACTCAGAATTTTTGTAAGACAGGAAACTGATTTAGAGCTTCATATTTTGAAAAAGTAAACATAAAAATTCCCCAAATCTTGAAGTATAGTATCTGTCACTTGCAGAACTTTTCATACTATGAGACCATACTCCATAATAAACATAATGATGCTATTAAAACTAGAACGCGTTGTACGTGTTAGTATAAAAGCTTTTTGTCACGGTGCAGCAAGTTTCTTAATCCTCAAAAGGTTCATGTATACCACTCTGGCTAAACTCCATGTCACAACAGTTGGCTCTTCATACCAACCTGCTTTCAGGTGGATATGCTAGAAGCATTTCAATATCTGGATTTCCAGCAGTTACCTTCAGTTTCCATGTCTTAGCAAAATGGCACAGTCACTCACTGACCAGCAACAATAAATTTACTGTGCTGCAACTCTAACATGACACTAAATCTTCATTCTCAAAATTCACTCTCAGCATTAACAAATGATATGAATAACCAACTCTTTTCAAGTACCTGTAATCATATACCAGGCTTCTGATTTTACAATTCTGGTTTAAGCTGTTTACATTTCCAAAGTAATCAACTTTTGCTCTCCTAAATCTCTCATAATATTCAAAGTAAAACTGATGGAATTTTCTGATAAGTCACTGCAAGTTTAGCATCACTGATTACCTTCAATGCACTTGCAAGCTAACCACAGCTAATCTGTAAGAATTAATTTACAAATGGCAGCAAGAGAAAAATAATTTTTCAACTCAAAGTTGGAAATAAACATAAAATCTTAATTTCTTTGAAGGAAGGTGGGTAGTTTTTAAAAATGAAGTTGTCTATGCAATTTCAGTATAGGAATTACCAGAACTAGCACTGAACTCTCCCTCCCACCAATGGGAAAATTTAATTATCTAGAAAACAATCAAAGACAGCAAAATTTGTCTTTTTTATAGCATGTAGAGCTGAAAATTAAGAAAAGAAGTACCAGAAATTAAAGACAAAAGAAAGGGACTCTTCCAAGGTTAGAAGACAAAAGGGCTCTTTTGAGAATTAACTAGAAAATCAGAGACTTACATTAGGTACTTGCTTCCTAATCCAAGTTAAAAAAACAAATTTTAATTTCTCAAACGAGAAGCTAATTAAAACAAGAATATCTTGATAACTAAGAAGGCGCTTATTAGTTACCTAAGCAGAAGACAGAATGAGAAAGAAGTATGTCAATTTGGAGTCTTTTAATTTGGCTTCATAGGACTCTCCTTTCCTAACAAAAGCCCTGAATCTACAAACTTGTCAAACACACAAATGACAGTAACAGGGTACTTAATAGTGCCATTTGAACTCATCTACATCTCACTAATCAAAAAGCCATTGACTTTTAAGGTAAGTCAAGGGCAAAGGTAAACAGAAAAAAGTTACTATTGAAGCATAAAATATTTTAAATGCCATTAGGATTTCAGTTGTTTAGAACAAGTTCAAGGAATGTATATAGCATAAAAGACTACAGTAAAGGAAGGAATAACATACCTATTCAGTAAACCTGATTAAGAACCTACACTGTGCTGTAATGTTCTAATAACAAATCCATCATGTGTTAGAAGTCTGCTAATGCTAAAAATCATACATACAACAAGAGTAAGTTAAATCTTCTTCAAATTTGAGATCCTGACCCAAGGTTTCCTGTTTCTATCCATTTTTCTCTTGCAAACAAGTTCTTTATTCCTGTTCTTTTTAAGACAGAATTTCATTATGTTGCCCTTGGTAGAGTGCCGTGGCATCACAGCTTACAGCAACTTCTCTCCTGAACTCAAATGATTCTCTTGCCTCAGCCTCCCAAGCAGCCGGACTATAGGCGCTTGCCACAACTCCTGGCTTATTTTTAGAGATGAGATCTCGCTCTGGCTCAGGCTGGTCTTGAACTGATGAGCTCAGGCAATCCACCCACCTCAGCCTCCCAGAGTGCTAAAATTACAGGCGTGAGCCACCGTGTCTGGTCAGTTTCTTTATTCTTAATATACAGACCCAAATCTATAGACATGTTATGAGAAACCAAGGGAAACTAAGTAAGAGAGAAGAAAATTAAAAACGTTACTTACCAACACTCTAAAAAAATAAAGATATTCTGCTGCTCCTGAGTAATTCCCACATTCATACTGGAACTTTGCATATCTATAGAGTGTATCCAAATATTCCTGCCTAAACTAAAGAGGAAAAAAAAAAGTTGCATTTGTTATTGAGTTTTAAAATTACAATCCACTTCTTTAAATGACCCCAGAAGTCAGTTCTTTCAAAGTTTCTCAAAAGCTGCCGCCAAAAATAAATACCATACCATGGTGAAAGATAACATACATTAAGAATTAGTCAATTGTGAATTTTAATAATAATTTGTTACGATACAAATTTGAATTATAGCTAAAGGTTTAGCATGAGTCCCTTACCTGGTGACACTTTAGCTAATTACCCAATGTATATATTCCTGTGGTTCTGTACAAGTAACATGTATAGTAAACTTCTGCTCTGTGGCCCCCAAATAACACCAACTTTTAGTGTTAACGATGTAAGCACAGTGAAAAATAAAAGAACCCTAAAAGAAGGGCTCCAAACTAGAACATGAACAAACCCGCCAAACATGCTGTGAACATCAGGAAGAGTAACCTGCACAGTGGTCAAAGTCTCCTGTCACAGTGATTGATTAATAAAGAGAGAAAACTCAAATGCAAGTTAAAGAACTGTGCAAAGCCTCACACTTTGAGTTAACACAAGGGAAATCAGATTGGGAGATAGCTACGAAAGCTTAAAACATTTTTGTATTTGTGAATTTAGGGGTTTATGAAGACCTTGATAATTTCAAAGGCTGCTTTGTATTCTAAAAGCAGGTAAAGTACTAATATCACTTAATTCTACTTTGCAAAGCATTTCTAATTCAAATTAGTTTTATCTTTATTTACTACTTGTTATACCACAAGATAACCTATATTCTATAACTAGTTTGCTGTTGAGACTAATGTAAAATGCAAACTATTGTAATTCTGAAATAAATAAAAGCTTTGAGAATTTCTATGACCTAAGGGCAAGTATAAACATGTATTCTCTTATTAGTACCATTTCTAAACCAAAGTTTTGAAAAACATATCAGATATTACATTTAATAAACTAATGTGGAAACTATATTCTTAGGCCAAGCCATAAATCTGTCTGTACAGTCTAGTCTTTAATCAGCCTTATTAAAACAGGACAGCTGTAAAACATTTTAAAAAATAACACTTACACCATGCTTGTCTGCCAGGTAGTCAAACAGCATCCTACCATCCCTTAATAACAAAAAACAAAAATTATTACATTTTATAGGCCTCAGAAAACAAAATAAGCATATCCAACTTCTAAGTTATTACCTACACAAAGGCAGTTTAAATATCTTAATACTTAAATATAAGACTTCTGGAAGAAAACATGTTTTGAATGTAAGTAATAGTAAATAGGGGAAATAAAATTCATTTGATTTCTTGGGCTCAAACTGAAAATTGTGTGGTGTTTTACCACTCTCTAAGTAAGGCCTTGAGAAGTTTTTCAGGTAATAAAAACCAAAGCATTATAACTATTTTTACAGTAAGGTCAACAGTTAGGTGTTACTCCCCTGAGAATAGTATTCGTTCTATGAGATTATATTTCCAATACATAATATATTCTTAGTATAGAAGAAGAGACTCATAAAATTGTACTGTACAAACTAGTAGAAACTAATCCTACATATAAATTTTGTTCCCTTCCCCAATCTGTTAATATTTCTCACACAGACAATGATTTGGCAAATGTGCAAGATTAATAAACCATGTCTAACTTACCGTATCTATGCTGTATGCCGTATATAATTAGTGTCTATATCAACTGCCAAATAACTCCATTTAGTTTTTCTTGAATTACCTTTACCTTAACTTGAGATGTTGGTGGACTGGTAAAGACAAACTTCTGACAAAGACACCACGGGATAAGGGACAGACGGGCAGAGTGCCCACCTTATGACCATTTTTTAAAATCAAAACATTTTTTTATCCTTTTCACAAAAAGGAATAGGCTGCAGCATGTTTTTAGGAACATAATTTTACTTAAAAAGATTAATGGGGAGGGAATATGCCTCCATTAAAATTAATTTGGGTACAATATTGAATATGAAACATGCTTGAAATTTTAACATAAAGGAATTTTTAAAAGAACTTAACACGTGCTGTGTATCATGATGAGTAACTCTGTGCTACACTCCTCACACCACTCAGTTATACAATCATTATATTCACTAGCTGATTGAATTTTTCTGTTCAAGTACAATACTACACATTCAATGAAATTTAAAAAGGGAGATTGTCAGGGAAAGGTTATTACTTTGAAAATAGGTGGTTTGTAGATTAGATTACAAGTGATTTAACTCTAATTTGGCACTAATCAAGATACAAGGAATCCTCTTTCTATCATTTATTGAACGTATCTACCTTTATCTTATTCATAGCCTAATCCTATTTCTTTCCAGTGTTTGACTAAATTTAAGCATCCTTAATTTCTTGTTGTACTCTTATGTCTGGATTATTTCAACTGTCCTTTTGTGACCACTTATATCTAACTCTGAAGGTCTATAATTAATTACTTCTCATATTCTAAAAGCATCCAAGTACTTGAGTATAACACAGACACACTTAGAGCTATATAGCTGTATTTGTTATATACTAATAGGTATATAGCTCTGTATGAATATGAAGTATGTGTATATACAGTCATCCCTTTGTATCCACAGAAGATTGGCTTCAGGATCCCACACAGATATGGATAACAAAATCCACAGACTTCTTACAGTCCCTTATACAAAATGGTACAATATTTTCACATAACCTGCACACACCCTCCTATGTATTTTAAATCATCTCTAGATAACTCATACCTAACTATATAAAAGTTTGTTATATAATGTTCTTTTTTATTATTTATTTTTTGGGGGGGCATACTGTTTTTATTCCACCAAGTCTTACCAATTTGTGGTCGGTTGAATCCATAGACAAAGAACCCATGGATAAGGAGGGTCCACATATATATGCGTACACCTGCATATATATGTAGTATGATACAGCATAGTATAGGATGGTATATTATGGCACAGCATTGTAACTGTATAGTACTGTTGCTTGTCTAAGAACATTTGGTAACGCTTTCTCAAATCGCAAAGAAAAACTAGGAGCTAACCTCTAAAAATCTGATTTGAACACACTTTACAGAAACTAAAGGTGCGAAATGGCAAAATCCTCAGCAATTCCTCAAGTAAATATATTGGTAGCCAAGATTTATCACAATGGTAATATTCAATTTTAGCAGATCTTAAACATTTTTAATAACTTAAAGGGATTCAATTAGTGACACATATTAAGTCAGATGAAGGTAACAGGCTTTCTTTGAGAACCAAACTGTAAACATAAAAGTAAAGGCTCCATCTTTTTTAAGGCTGCATAGTATTCCATGGCACACGTATACAACAATTTATTAATCCATTCATAGATTGATGGGCACTTGGGCTTCTTCCATCACTTGGCTATTATGAACTGAGCTGCAATGAATAATCTGGTGCAAATTATCTTTTTTACAAAGTGATTTTTGGTCTTTTGGAACATATTCTCCTGAGTAAAGTATCTCAAGAATGGAGGGAAAAGGATCCAATGTACTCAGTTACTTCTATGAAAACTACTTATATTTACTCACACTTTGTTATGAAAGATAGAACACAACTATAGCACTGGATGAAGGAGAGAAATGGAGTGGGAAGGGAGGGAGGGCGGGAGGGACAGAGGGAGGGTAAAAGGCAGGACCACACCTATGGAGCATATTGCAAGGGTACAAGTCAAATCTGTCAAGAGTAGAACATAAATGCCTTAAAACAACAATCAAGTATGTGAGGCGAAAGCTATGTTGATTGGTTTGATGTAACCACGTCAGACTCTATAAAAAAAATCAACATTTTATACCCCACATATGCATAAATGTATTCATGACCTATGTGTATTTGACTTAAAAAAAGAACACCAAACTGTAAGTCTATTTCTAGCTAAAGGGAAGTTAGAAATAATCTTATCAGCTCCACACTATCCCCCTGGGCTTGGCAGCAGAGGTAGGAAGAATATAATCTACATGCTTATTAGCAACTGATAAAGTGAGCTCAGGTTTCTCTTGCAGTAAGAGTCCCCTGTGCTCAGGGCAGGGTTTCTTCACTGACCTTTGGGTTGGGGGAGGGGTACGGTCCATGCACTGTGAGAAGTTTAAGAGCATTCCTGGCTGCCCCCCCCAGGTACCAACAGCACCCCTCCAATTTTAACAACCAAAATGTCTCCAGACATTGTCAAACCTCCCCTGGCAAAGAATGAAAGTAAAAATGCCACAGCAAAATCAGGAAAAGACAACTGTTTTTGTAAAAAACTGAGCATTCACATTTATTATTATTGGCCCCTACAAAGTGAGGTCAAATGAAAATAAACAGACAAAGCTATTGTTTAAACTATGAATTTCTACTGTGGCATACTAGATAAAGTTTGAACTAACATTTTTATTAATCCAGAAAAGCTAATTTTTAGAATTCAAGATTAAGAAGTTACCTGGTTGACTGCATTTGCCTGGTAGTTTCTGGATCTTCAAACATCTTCACAATTGGTTCTGTTTCTGCCTGAAGCTGTTTCAGTTGCGCAACAACTGTGGTTCTTTTTTCTCTCAAAGCTAATTCAAAACGTAGAAATACGTTGTATACAATGTTAAGGAATGTTAAACTGTGCTGCTCATTGTAAGAATGTCTAGAAATTTTTCAATTTATTTAAACTACACGTATATTTATTTACCCCCAATATATTCAGAGGCTGAGAACCGACCAAATTTGGAATTTCCCCAAAAGATGCATTCAAAATTTTATACTACCTTTTACTCAAAGAACTTTAAAATCACTCGATTAAGCTTTTTGGCTAAAACTCTTTAAGAAAATCACAAAACTTTAATACACTATCCTCAGTTCTGAAGGCAAACTTCAGTTCTAATGACAAAACTTACCATGAGGAATATCATCAGAGTAAAGGTTTTTGTATACATCCATAGCAAAGTCTACCATGTTGGTATCACTCAGAAGATCCAATTTCCCTTGTAATAATTCTTTTTCATTATAAATCTGCAAGACAAAATACTTTCTAATGAGATGTTTCAGTTCTCCAAATAAACTGAGTGAAACTAATACTAGTTTATCTGGAAACCTACTTAAGAATACTCTTTTCCCACCTACTTCTGGTTTACATTATCTTATTTTTTATGTGTCTCTACAAACCATCTCTTACCTTTTCTAGACAAGCCTGTGCATAAACTACAACAAAATATCAAACCATCTCTATTCTATCTCCTCTCCACATCCAGGTAATTGGGACTAAAGCGGAATTCATCCTTTTACTATTTCTCATGTCCATATGCCTACCCACCTCTCCTTGATGTGGCCTCTCCTTTACCCCCCCACGTTTTTCTCTCATTAAATAGTTGCAATCCTTTGTAATGCTTCCTGATCCACATCCTTGAAACAAAACCAGTACCCATTTTTAAAGTCAACCATGTCATAACAGGTTTTGGCATCGTAGAGTTCAAGAAACATAACCTACCGTACAGAGACCAAATAGATACACACCCAAACTCACATAAACATGAAGTATATTGAGCAACACGTTAAGGTTTTTTTAAAAAAAAAAATCTATTCTAGGGCGGTGCCTGTGGCTCAAGGGAGTAGGGCGCTGGCCCCATATGCCGGAAGTGGTGGGTTTGAACCCAGCCCCAGCCAAAAACTGCAAAAAAAAGCAATCTATTATAACAGTGCTTAGAAAACGCTGTATCACAGTAGTTCATATAACTGTCTCATCTCCATATCCAGGCAAGTGCAAGCATCGGCGCTATTAGCACAGTGGTTGCGGTGCCAGCCACATACACCACCAGTGGCAGATTCAAACCACCTGTCATTATTATTTAGCCCTGGCCAGCCCTGGCAACAAAAACTAGTCAGGTGTTGTGGTAGGTGCCTGTAGTCCCAGCTACTTGGGAGGCTGAGGCAAGAGAATTGTTTAAGTCCAAGCGTTTGAGGTTGCTGTGAGCTGAGATGCCACAGCACTCTACCAAGGGCGACAAAGTGAGACGCTGTCTCAAAAAAAAAAAAAAAAAAAAAGAATTCTACACGGAAATATTCAGAGATGCTTAGCAAGAGACAAAATTTCTATACTAAACTTAATTTTGCAAAGAAAGACAAACCTAGGAAGATGCCACAAAATTTTACTGATCATGAGAAAATGAATGTTAAGTGGTCAAATGGTACAGCCACAAGAATAAAATGAAACCTTCCAAACTACATACGAAACTCCTACAAAACAGTGAGGACAGACACACAATCCAGTTGACACAGCTAAAAAATTTTTTAATAGGCCCATTACAAAAGAAAATAATTGAATGGCTGATAAATACATAAAATGGTCCCCAACTTCATTAATCATACAGACAATGCTTATTAAAACCACAAGAAAAACTAAAAAGACTGACATACCAGTGTTGGTCTGGGTGTAGAGTAACTTCCAAGAAGACTCACACTCTGTTGGCAGGAGTACAACCACTCTAGGGAACAGATTTTATCTCCTAAAGCCAAACACTTTTGACTTATCAATTCTGCTACTAGGTACCCATAAGAAATGAGTGCATATATTCTAAGTACATTTCCAAAAATGTCCACAGCAACACTATTTGTGATTGACAGTCTATCAATGTTAGAAGGAGCAAACACTGCAGTATACCCATACCACGTATTGACATACATTACTAAAAACTGCTAAAAACTTACATGACTATCAAAACAGTGCTAAGGGAAAGAAGTCATACAAAGCAGTACATGGTGATGAATGCTTCATTCCATTTCCATGAAAACCAAAAACAGGAAAAATGAATCCTCGAAACTAGAGAGCTTACCTTTGGGAGGTGTGAGCAATGAATGACTGAGACGGATCAGAAAGGAAGATTTAGGATGTAGTAATGTTTTACTTATTGATCCAGTCTTTACCTCATTTCCCAAACCCCCTCACTGCCTTCTGTGGTTACAAAGTATGTGTTCACTGTTCACTTTGGAAAAAAGGTCACTGACAAGTACATTGATGTACTTTCATGAATTATGCATCTAATAAAATCCTATACTTGAAAAATCTTAATTTCCTATCAGTTTGTCCTAAAGAAACCCAACCCTAAATGAAAACCTTTTTTCTAGCATGCCACCCTCTCTGCCCCACTAATAGCTTCTTACATGCATGTCTGTACCCAGAGCAGATCCCAGAGCATTGCTCCTCTGCCATCAGACCTCACGGGCCTGTTCTTAAATCTACACCTGCCTCTCAAGTCAATCTCTCAATTCTGCCTCATAGGCAAAAAGGGTAGAAAACAAATAATTTAGACTTTGCGAAGCAAAAATTGAGGATTCCATCTAAGTACTTACATGACAAGACAAAAATCAATTTCTACGATTTTTTAAAATGTTGAAATAAAATAACAGTAAAATTTTTTATAATACAGGTCTACTAATGACAATACAATTCTGGTTTTGGAAGAACTATTTCACTTAATTGTAGTGAAATTATGTTCTATAATTGCAAATGTTCATCTGTTAAAAACTACTTTTAGAGCTCACAAAATAGCCTGTTTTGGTTCTGATCCTCCCCGCCCCCCAAGTCTTTTTTAACAGATTAAGAATCTTGTCTTGCCATCTCTTCCTCTGCTGTTGTCCTTCACAAATATACTGTATTGGTGATTCTTTAAAAGCTCATGCCTTAAAATTCCTTTATTGCACAAATTATAATAGCTTTCATCTAGTATCTTAACTCTAAGAATTTCAACTTAAATGTATCACCCCTTCCACCATTATTACCATTAAAAATGCTTTGTTACTCACAGCGATCTTCTGCCCTTTCCAATTTTTAAAACCTTTCTGATGTCACTTTCTACCTTAGTTTGGATATTAGCTATGTTGAAGATTTTCTCTTTTGCTCTGTCATTGATTCCTTTGGTCTATTTTCTCCAATTCAATGTCAGTCTCTACCTCTGGAGAAAAATCTATTTTCTAGGTTCTGGATGAAAACTAGAAGATGTCTCAAAACTAGGCAATGTTATTTGATCACATTTCTGCTTTTCTCTGATCACCAGTCCTTTTCATTAATCTCTAAATGGCATTTTATCTACGAGCCCACCCCCGGAACATTTCTATACTACTCTATACTACTACCTTTTATTGCTCCCCTCACTCTGAGGATAACAACCATTGTTAGTTCTATGATATACATATGATTTCCAATCTCATTTGGGCCCTCCACTTTTACTGAACCTTGTACTTGTCTTTGATCAGTTTTCTTGGTCACCACTTCCAGTTTTTACCTCACTCCCCAAACCCCTGACTCTTCCTCCCAATACAGGATGGCCTAGTGTCCTACAGAAAGCATAAGTACACACTCTGTCCCAGAAGAACTAAGTGCTTTATATGCATTATTTCATGAAATTTTTCTAACAACCCCATGAGACTGGTGGCAGTGTCAACATTTATTCATTAGAAACGTTTTAGTTAAGAGGTTAAAGGAATCTGTTCTCAAGTTTACAGAGGTATCAGACGACAGAGCCAGAAGCCCAGGTTCAAGTTCAGGGCCCAGGGTCCTGAATGCTGTATTATCTGGCTTTCAACTTTACATGAGAATAAACAACAGTGATACACAAGTATGTATTCATTCTATCATTTATTAAACAATCATAAAAAGCATTTACGCCAGATTTTATTTTATGTGCTGAGAACACAGAAGAGAACAAAACAAATTCTCATGGAGTTTATGTTCTCTAATACAAATACAAATATATAAAATTGTTATTCTTTTAATGCAGTACACTACTTCCCCTCCATCAATAGGCAAAACAGTCCAAGATCCCAGGTGATAATTAAAACCCCAGGCTTGGTGCCTGTGGCTCAAGTGGCTAAGGCACCAGCCACATACACCTAAGGTGGCAGGTTCGAATCCAGCCCTGGCCCGCCAAACAACAATGGCTGCAACCAAAAAAACAGCCAGGCTTTGTGGCAGGAGCCTGTGGTCCTAGCTTGAGCCCAGGAGTTGGAGGTTGCTGTGAGCTATGATGCCACAGCACTCTACCCAGGGGAAGAGCTTGAGGCTCTGTCTCAAAAACAAACAAACAAACAAACAAACAAACTAAAACCCCAGATAGGGCTAAACTCTACATATACTATTTTTTCCTATACGTACATAACTATATAAATTTTAACTTATAAACTGGCACAGTAAGAAGTTAACAACAAAAATAGAAAAATTAAGTGAAACAAAAAACTTTGGAACAAGACAGTAGATCTGCTAACCTAGACACTAAGAGACTGTATAGTCTATCTACTGAGGGCAGAGAGTATCCACAACGGGAAGCAAACACAGAGCAGAAACTCTGGACAAAGGGATGATTCAAGATTGACGGAGCGGGAAGGCAAGAGATTTCATCTACTACTGACAACAGTGCACAATTTAAAATTTATGAATTGCTTATTTCTAGAATTTTCCAGTTAGTGTTTTTGAGCCTCAACTGACCATAGATAACTAAACTTCAGAAATCAAAACCTGAGTGAGAAGGGACTGCTACATCCTTATGTATCATAATCACTGACTCTAGCCTTACCTTTCAGTCCTTTCCTTCTCAAACTCCTTTTTACTCAGTGAAGATAGAAGAATCATAATTTTTTTTTTGAGACAGTCTCACTACCTCACAGCAACCTCAAATGCTTGGGCTTAAGCAATTCTCTTGCCTCAGCCTCCCAAGTAGCTGGAACTACAGATGCCCACCACAACACCTGGCTAAGAATAATCTCAATTTTGATAATACTCATTATCTCTCTGCAATTTATTCCTTTTTGCCCATTACTATAAACATTCAACTCTAAATAATAGGTAAGATTTGGGATGTGTGAGTTTTATTTTGGATTTCTCACCATGGCCCTTAAGGTGACCCTCGAACAACGTGAGTTGGAACTGCTCATGTCCACTAATACACAGATTCTTAGTAAAAGTTATACTGAGTGTGCCTGCTTCCCTTTCCACCTCTGTTAACCTGGAGACAGCAGATCAACCCTTCTCTTCCTCCTTCTTAGCCTATTCAATGTAAAGATGTGAAGATGACCGGGATAAAGACCTTTATTATAATTTACTTGCACTTATTGAATAGTAAGTATATTTTTCTTCCTTAACAATTCTCTTAATAACTTTCTTTTCCCGTGCTTACTTTAAGAATACGGTATATATAATACATAAAACATACAAAATATATGTTAACTCTCTGTCACTGGTAAGGCTTCCAGTCAACAGCAGACAATTAGTAAAATTTAGAGGGAGTCAAAAGTTATACCCGGATTTTTGACTGTGGGGGGATGGTTCCTTTATTGAGGGTCAAACTGTACTGAGTAATTGCTAAATAAATACTCCAGCACCTGTCTTTCTCTTGGTGTATGACAGTCATCTTACCAATATTCCCTCCAAAGAGACAGGTATTAGGCCGTCATATTTGACTGATTCTAAATGGCAGTTCATAGTTTTAGTCTTGCCCTATGAAAAAGTATTTTCCCTTTCTTCTATCTGCTATGAAAAATCAAAATGTACAGAATGCAAAAATATTAACTTCAGAAGCACTGCTACAAGGAGTTAATAAAGGATTTCAAGATACAGCATTTTTCTTTTTCCTTGGTCTTTGGTGAATTATCTACACTTAGAAAGGGATACAAGGTAGACTGAAACAGTTTTATTCAAGTTCTAAAACACAGTGTTAAAAAAAATCAAGGCAAAAATATCTTTTGAAAATAAAAGTTTATATGGCAAGACATTCTTGGACATTTAGTGAAAATGAAATCTGCTGTTCCCTAACATCAACAAGTTTAGAGTCGTCTACATTTCTTTAGAAAAAGTTTATGAACATTATATCTATAATGAATCAAAACTATCTCACAGCTTTGAACAATACCAAAACAATTTAATGTGTATTTGTAGGACTTTGTTTTATTGCTGTTGAGACATGTAAAATCAACTCCCCCAAACTAGAACTCTCTAAGTAGATTTTTAGTGTACGACCAGAAACAGAACTCATTCATTTTTTGGCCAAAATTCTACTTCCTTCATCACAGCAATATTAATTTTATGTAATTATTAAAATACATCAAGTTCCAAAATACTCAAGGTTTAAGTAAGCTCAAGTGAATAGTTCTTTCAGCCCAATCTTTCATTTAAGACCAATAAACTTTTAGAGTTGAGGTATCTTTAAATGAAGTTCCAGAACTACAGACTTATTCACGGTTATCTTCAATAAACAAACATTAAGACCAATTCAAATTACAAATCTGTACATCTAACATTAGAAAACAAGATCTAAGTTAAAGACTAGGGGATTTTGGAGGGTCTCCTACCGGTCTGACTTACTAATGCTCCTATTTTAGGAAGTGGCTACTTAGGAAAGCCAAGAAAACGCAACGCAAAGAACTCACATCAGCAAGGAAGGTAAAGTGGTATATGTTTCTTTTAATTGTAAGAAAATCAGTCCCAACGAACCAGAGCATGCAAAAAGCCCCAAAACAAGCCCACCCTTCTCGCAGTTCTCCAAAGACAAATCAAAAACTCCGACAACACTCAAAGCTGCTTTTTAAGAAACCGGCCTGAAGTGAAGTTCTACCTGCTCCAGAGCAGCCAGGGAATCAACTTCCGAAAGGAACTGACGCAAAAGCCCCTAAGGTAATGGCATCTCAATACGTGAAACAGGCCGCTCTTTCTCCGCAGATTTCATATTGTCATTTCCCACTACTCCTACCTCCACTGCTGAATTCTGCGAGGTTAGAAACTGCGACTTAGCTAAACTACTGTCCGGTCAAGAACCATACTCCGAACCCCTCGCACGTGTACCACGCCTAGCGCTACAACCGCGGCCTTTTCGGTCTTGCCCAGTACCTCCCCCGCGCCCACGCCTTCCTCGCACTCAAAGACCCTTCTCACCTCCTTTACAGAGAGAAACTCGAGGAGCGGAAAGACCAGATGCCGATCCAAAAAATGTGCGATGCGAGTAGTCAAGTCGTACTCCGCCATCTTGCCAAAGAAAAAGAAAGTCTGTGCGCACTAAAACTTTATTGATAACGCCGGCAAACGGACAGATCCGAACTGCGCATGTGCAACACTGTAGGTTTCCCAGCCCTAGGGAAAGGGGCGGGGTTCAGCCCGGAGCGCGCTGAAAACAATGCGCATGCGCGCGGGTGGCGCGGCGTTCTGGGCGAGTCTGTTTTGGGGCGGGAGTTACGACCGCAGTTTCTTCCGTTTGTAGGTTGTCGGTGTCCTTTTTCTACTGCTGGCGCACAATCTACCATCAGTAGTGGCCTGCAACCCATTCCGTGAATAAGTATTGAAAGCTGAGAATTGATTGCTGACCCAGTGTCACTGCATTGCGATGCACCGAAGGACAGGGCGATGAGGCCCTGCTCTCCCGGAAGTCATGTACGGGCTGGCGGGGAGGAATAGCTTAGCTTTCCTTTGGCATACTGGCATACAGTAATGGTTTCTTAAGCGTTTCAGTTAAGATGAGGATGGGTTTCTAGACTAGAAAACAAGTGTAAAAATTTCAAATACTGGTAACAGCCGTAATTTGGTGGGAGTAGGCTATTGTGTTGGCCTTATTTAATTAGGGTGGCTAGCGAAAACTCAGATGGGAATTAGGGTGATTATAAAAAGTTCAGATGGGAATTAAAGTGGTTAGAGAAAACTGTGATAGGGTAACAATTCAGCGGAGGGTTGTAGTAAGAAAATGAGGTGACTAAAATCGGAGCCAGGATAAAAAACATAACCTGTTGATAGGCACAGAAAGCCAAGGGCCATGAGGAAGGAAAATGCTTGGTGTGCTTTAAAAACTTAAAGTCCTGTGTGACTGGCAAATGAGATTAAAGAGGTTTTAAAGGGCCAAGTCACGATTCTAGTAAGAAATGTGGATTTTTTTCTAAGTTCTTTGAAGGCTTCTCTGTTAGTTAACTTCTCTTTTGGCCTTTTCATTTTGGCGTTTCCCAGGGGTCTTCCTCCTCTTTTCCATCTAGACAGGTGCCCTAAATGATCCTAATGTCTAACTGCATGAAGCCTGCAGTGTGCATATTGACAGCTCTCGAATTACAGCCTCAATACTGTCAGTCCCAGACTCGTGCACACAACATTAAGCATAAGCTTGTCCCAAGCTAAACGCACACTGATGTAGCTTACCAGAACCTGTTCCATCCACATTCTTCACCTCAGTGAATGGCAACTCCAGACCCCAAACCTTAGAATTGTGCTTGACTTTTTTTCTTTCACACTCTGTCAGATCCACCAACAAAACTCTTTGTTTCTAACCTTTAAGATGCATTCAGATCCAATCAGTTCACACCACCTCCAAAGTTACATCCCTGGTCTAAACCACCATTAGCTCTTGTTTAGCTTTTGGGAGTGGCCTCTTTACTAATGACCTGCTTCCCCTCCTTTCCTCCTGTGTGGTTTTTTTTTTCTTCATACAGCCAAAGTGACTTTGATTTTCCTAAGTCTAGGTCTCACTGTCAGCCAGAGCACTGTGGCTAATCAGCTCACAGCAGCCTGAGCTCAAAGGATCCTTCTGTCTCTGCCTCTCTAGTAGCTGGACTACAGGCATGCACAACCACACCTGGTTTATTTTTCAACTTTTTTTGTAGATGGGGCCTCATTATTTGCTCCTAGCCTGAGGTAGTCCTCCACTTTGGCCTCCTAACTGTTAGGATTACAAGTGTGAGCTAACATGCCCCATCCAGAGTGACTTTTAAAAGTCAAATTATGCTTAAAATTCCCAGGGATGCCTAACCTGCAGAAAGCTGCACATTGGAAGAATAAGAGTTGTCTTGGGTCACACGTCAAATGCACAAACACAAAAGCTGATGAACAAAAAAGAAAAAATAAGGTCCCTGTATACTTTCCAGATACCCAACATCACAGATAAGCAAAACAGTCCGTGAATAATCTGCATGGCCTGCAGACTGCAGGTTGGACATCCCTGCCCCCAAGCCTTGCTGTCTCATTCAGAGTAAAAGACACAGGTATTATAATACCAAAAAAGCCCTAGATCATCTGGATGCATTTACCCCTCGAGCCTCATCTAAGTCTCCCCCTCTTGCTCACTTGAACCCAGCCACACAGATTTCCTTTCTGTTCCTCAGATTCCCCACTCTGCTCCTATCTTGCTCTCTTTTATTTGCTGTTGCTTCTACCCAGAATGTTCTTAACCCAGTTATCTGCATGGCTCTTTCCCTCCCTCCTTCCTCAAATGTCATCTGCAAAATGGGACCTTCCCTGCCTGACCAGTCTATTTAAAAATGTAACTCACCTGGCTAAGATTTCTCATCTCCCTTTCCTGCTTTATTTGTTCACAATGTTTTATTTACTTGTTTGTTGTAAGTCTCCTCTGACTATTATATTGTTCAAGGCGTTTTGCCTATTTGGTTATAATTGCTTCCCTAGAGTCTGAAATAAACAACGTCTAGCATATAGTTGGCACTGAATTAATATTTTTGAATAAGTATATGAATGAAAGAAGGAAGGTAGGCTTTTACTTTGCAGCATGATATGAAACAAAGACTTTCTAGTAATTTAGCTTGTTTTGGCTATTGTGTGGTAATGGATTGTGAAGTAGCAGAAGCGAAAGCAGCTGGATCAGTTTGATGGTCCTGCGGATTGGGTGGGGCCTGTGGTAGTTTGGACAAGCATATTAATATGGAGAGAAAAGACTCAGGATACACTCTGGTGGTAGATCTGACAAGACTTGTGCTTGGATTGGAAATGATGGAAAAGAAGAATAAAAATTAGGGTGGGCCGAGGTGAGCAGATTGTTTGAACTCAGGAGTTTGAGACCAGCCTAAGCAATATTGAGACCTCTGTCTCTACTAAAAATAGCAAAAATAGCCAGGTGTTGTGGCAAGTGCCTGTAGTCGTAGCTACTTGGGAAGTCAAGGCTAGAGGATTGCTTGAGTCCAAGAGTGCGAGGTTGCTGAGAGTTATGATACTACGGCATTCTACCCAGGGTGACACAATGAGACTGTCTCAAAAAACAAACAAAAGACCAACCAGGACGGAATGGAAAAGGGAAAGAAAGAATAAACATCAAAATAATTTCATACATACCTGGCAGGGGAGATACCATCATCATGAAGGTGGTTTTCCCAGGGTGAGGCTTATCCATTGCCTGGATGTGCTGATTCCTGCAATTTCCCCAAATTGTGGGAAACTCGACTGTATAATTTGTGGTAGTGGGGGACTGCTTTCATGCTTTCCCCTGTTTGGGGGAGGAGGACATCAAAATAATTCCTAGAAATACTACTCAGCAATAAAAAAGTAGAAACTGGCTATATACACAACCTAGATGAATTTCTTGGGAATTATGCCCAGTGAAAAAAAGTTAATTCCCAAAGGTTATGTACTAAATGATTATATATATGCTATATATATATATACACACACACACATATATCACTCTTAAAATGACAAAATTATAGAAACAGAGAATGGATTACTGGTTGCCAAGGGCTAAGGAGGTGTGGGGATGGGAGAGTGACTATAAAAGGCCCAGTAGGGATCCTTGTGGTAATGGAATGTTCCAGTTGACTATGTCATTATCCTGGCTGTCCTGTTATACTACAGTTTCATGTTTTGTTTTCAACAGCTTTGTTCACATACCGTACAATCCACTCATTTAAAGGGCATAGTTCAGTGGGTTTTCTTTTTAAGTATATTCACAGATATGTGAACCATCACCACAATTTTAGAATATTTTCATTATTTCAAAAAGAAATTTTGTACCCTTGAGTTTTCACTCCCCTATCTTGCCATTCTCCTCACTCCAATGCCAAGTAACCACTAGCTGTCAGAGTTCCCCATTCAGGATGTTCATTAGCATAGAATTATATAATATTGGTTTTTTGTGTTTATTTTCACTTGCCATAATGATTTTGGAGGTCATCCAAATTGTAGTGTTTATCACTACTTCATTATCATTTATGGCCAAATAACATTCCATTGTATCAATACACCACATCGTTATGCATTCATCTGTGAATGGACATTTGTGTAGATTCCACCTGTTGGCTATTATGAATAATGCTCCTATAAACACTTTGGTGTGCAAGTTTTTGTGTGGACATATTATTTCAGTTTTCTCGAGTATACACGTGTATGTAGGAGCGGAGTTGTGGGGTTAGATGGCAACTCTACGTTTCATTACTTGGGAAGTGCCAGATAGTACTATAGTTTTGCAAGATGTTACCACTGGAAGAAACTGGCTAGAGAGCATAAGGGATCTTCCTGTATTATTTCATACAACTCCATGTGACTATACTATCTCAAAATTTACGTTTAATTAAAAAGATGAATCCTAGACATTGGGCTTGAAAAACTAGGCACTTTCTGGTGATCAGGATAGAGAGGAGAATGGCAAAGGAATATGTATAAGTGCTTAAACCTTACAAAGTCTTGTAAGCAAGTAGAGGTACTATTCTGTATGAGCCGAATAGTTTATTGATGATGATGTGTGTGACCTTGTATCCTACATGTTTTTGAGGATTTGGGAGTATGATACGATCTCTGCCATCATGACATTTATGATATTGTTGGGGAAAAGAGGCCCACAAAGCAGAGAATACTTGGCAAAGTAGGCTGCTAAATTGTGGGGGGATAGCCCCTTGGCTCCTACCAGTTGAGAAATGCAGTTGTAATTTAAAGTTTCCTAGAAGCCCGGGTACTAAAGTTGTGATCAAATATCAACAGAACAAGGGACAAATAGGAAGAATCTAGGCTCCCAGCAGAAGTGAGCTAGGACATAGGAAGGAAGGAAGTGGGTAGCAATGTGGAAACACCTTGTCCATGGCCACAGGAGCTGCTGTCAAAAAGGAGACAATTAGTTATTCATCCATTCAATGAAAATTAAATGCAAACCACGGTTCTAGGTCCTGGGAATATAGCAATAAAGAACATAAATAACATTCTCCACAGAAGCTTATAATTCACTTGGTTAAGTGCAGTTAAAAAAAAAAAAGCTTATATTAAAGATGACGATGGTCAAAAACATTAACAAGTATATACTTTTCTAGGTGGTTATAGGTCCTGTGAAGAAAAGCAACTCAAGGCAAATGTTAGAGAATAATGGGGAAAAGGTTGCTTACTTATATAAAATACTTAGAGATGTTGTGTGATAGGTGGAATAGGAAAAGAAGCCCGAAGGATGAGAGCGAGCCTGCGGCTATATCGAGGAGAAACAGTCCAGGTGAAGGAACATTAAGTATACAGATCCTGAAGCAGAAGTGTGCTTGGTGTCCTTGAAGAGGAGCAAGAAGGCTAGGGATACCACAGCTGACTAAGAGTGAGTGTGGTAGATGAGTGCAGAGGGACAGTGGTGGGCAGGTGACATGGTGCTTTGTAGCCCTGATAGAGACTTGGGTTATATTCTGGAGGAGGTGAGAGGTGAGAAGTTATTGCAAGGTTTTGAACAGAGAAGTTAGATAATCAGGATTAGGCTGTTTTTTCTTTCTTTCTTTCTTTCTTTCTTTTTATGCTGGAGGAGGAGTTAGGTTCTTTTTTTTTTTGAGACAGAGCCTCAAGCTGTCCCCCTGGGCAGAGTGCCGTGGCATTACAGCTCACAGCAACCTCCAACTCCTGGGCTCAAGCGAGTCTCCTGCCTCCGCCTCCCAAGTAGCTGGGACCACAGGCGCCCGCCACAACGCCCGGCCATTTTTTGGTTGCAGCCGTCATTGTTGTTTGGCGGGTCCGGGCTGGGGATTCGAACCCGCCACCTTAGGTGTACGTGGCTGGCGCCTTAGCCAGTTGAGCTATAGGCGCCGAGCCAGGAGTTAGGTTCTTAAAAGACCATGTTGGGGGTTGAAACAATTCAGGCAAAAGATGATGGTGGCTTAGACCAAAGTGGTAGCAGTGAAAGAGCTGTGGATATAGTAAAAAACCAAATATGTTTGAATGCAGAGTAGAAAAATTTGCTAATGGATTGGATAAAAAGAGAGGAGTCAAAGATGATCCTAAGGGGCCGGGCACCATGGCTTATACCTGCAATCCTAGCACTCTGGGAGATCAAGGTGGGTGGATTGCTTGAGCTCAGGTGTTCGAGACCAGCCTAAGCAAGAGTGAGACCCCATCTCTAAAAATAACCAGGTGTTATAGCAGGCACCTGTAGTCCCAGCTACTCAGAAGGATGAGGCAGGAGGATCACTTGAGCCCAACAGTTTGAGGTTGCTGTGAGCTATGATGCCATGGCACTCTACTGGGGGTGAAATAATGAAACTCTTTCTCAAAAAAAAAAAAAAAGAAAGAAAGAAAGAAAAAGAAAAGAAAAGATGATTCTAAGATGTAAAACTGCTGAGAGGCCATTTACCAAGATGAGGAAGGTTACCATAGATGCAAGTGTTCAGTAGGAGGGAAATCAAGAGTTCAGTTTTGGACATTCTGTTTGGAATGCCTATTTGACATCCAAATAGAAAATCTAGAATCAGGGAAAAGGTCAGAACTGGAGATAGAAAATTAGATCTGGTTAGCCTTTTGATGAAACTGAAAACCATGAAGTTGGATGAAATCTGAGAATATGTTTGAAAAAAAAGATGAGGAGGGTTAAATCTTAGGTACTTCAACTTGTAGAGGTTGGGACAATTCAGATCAAATGAGGAAGCTGGAGAAGGACTAGCTGGCTAATAAGTAGAGGACAGAAGAGGAGGAGGAAGAGAAAGTGGTGTCCAAGGAACCAAAGGAGGAGAGTAGTCCACCCAACAAGGATCCCTTAGTTATGTCAAAGGGTGCTGTCAGTTCAAGGTGATGACCAAGTATTGCCTGTCCACTTCTGAAAATACGCAAGTTGGGCTTTAGGTACTGCAGGAAAAAAAAGAGGAAAATATGCAGATCACTGATGACCTTCAAAAACACTTTTAGTAAGGGTGAATGAAAGTCCATTTGTAGTGAAATCAAAAGATGGGAGAAGAATTGAGGCAACATACATAAACAAGCCTTTGAGGAATTTTACCAAAAAAGGAAGCAGAGGCTCGGTGCCTGTGGCTCAAGTGGCTAAGGCGCCAGCCACATACACCTCAGGTGGCGGGTTCAAATCCAGCCCGGGGCTCAGCGCCTGTGGCTCAAGCAGCTAAGGC